>NC_141549.1:8252500-8402500 GCF_021556685.1 Rattus norvegicus | reverse complement strand
GGCCAGGATGCAGGAACAGCTCTTTGGGGAGCTGGGATTGTGGGGCCGAATGAGAGAGTCCACGAGCTGCTCCCAGTGGGAACTGGACAGGAGGGAAGGACCAGCTCGCATGAGGAAACGAATCAGACGGCTGTGTGCATGGGAGACCCTGAACCTAGGCAGCTGCAAGGTAGGTGCTGGGGATGGTGGGAAATATGCAGGGAAGTGGCCGTGTGTTCTCCACCCCTCCCCTCACCTGACTGAATGCACCTAGATAAGTCAGGAGAAACTTCAAGCTTGATTATTGAAGTAATTTGGAAAAGAAAAAAGAAGAGTGCAGCAATAACACCCCCCCACCCGACCACCCAAAGCCTCAATGAATGGGTACATGAATGGGTGGGGGATGTGTAAATGGGTTATACTTACCACAAGGCAACCCACGAAATCCAGGAGGATCCTGCTTGGCAATGGCCACTCTCGGTACCCATGAGTTACCAAACACTTGGTATCTGTACTGGTAGGCATTACTTACTGCACAAGCAACTCCTGTAATAAGTTTACAACGAATAAAGCCTCCTAAACTCAGCAATCCTGCGAGCTCAAACCAGTAGTCCACTTAGTCCGCACAGCACCCAGGCTGTATCGGCTTCCCCGGCAGAAGGATCTGGACAGCCCTGTAGGTTGGCTCCCCTGAACCTTATATAAGCAGAGCATTCTTCATTTTAAGGGTCAGAAATCATTTGAATCTATTTTATGGTGGATAAAGAAAAAACTGGCAATAGTTTTTCATGTCCTCACTGAACATTCATAATTTAAAGTTATCATCGTATGACAGCCCCTGGGAACATTGAGGGGCTGGGAATTTTCGTGTCATCCATTCCAGGATGTGGTGCTAGTTTTGTTGTGCAGTCTGTTGCCCCAGCATCTTTATTCATACTAAGCTCCTTCCCGAAAACTTAATGAGAAAGTTTTATTTAATTTATTCGGTAATAGACACTTGTATTTCAGCTGTCATCGTCAATGACTGGGAGCCTGTGGTATTTTTTTCCTCAAATCATTTTTTAGGACTTGGGGGCAGGAGAAGGGAATCTTGTTCACCATGGGGCAACAATGCCAAGGTTTGTCTCTGTAGCTTGGTTACTGGTCCCTATGGCTGGCTAGACTGTCTAGGCCAGATCATTGTAGGCATTCAGCATGCTGCCCGATCCCACCCTGGCACCTCCTTGGTAATTACCGTAAATCCTACTTAAGGAAGACTGCATTTCAGCTCTCACTCGGAAACAATAAACACTTGCCTTTTCACACGGTCCTGTAGGGTTTATTCTTGCCCTTGTATCTGAGTCTGGAGTAACTTGAGGGAATTATACACCTATTTGTGAATTTGAGAAAGGAATCGGGCACAAAAATCTGGGATTTATTTTCTCTTCTCTCTCATCCTATTTCAGGAGAGCCAAGACCAAAGGGGTGATGTTTCTCAGACAAATGCTGAAAACCAAGGTATCAAGTTTATAAATTTATCTTTTTCTTTTCAGTAATTAAACAGTTTGCTGACTTCATTGGATACCTCACTAAAGATATTAGTCTCTTTATCTGTCTCTCTCAATTTGTGTGTGTGTGTGTGTGTGTGTGTGTGTGTGTGTGTGTGTTTGTGTGTAGGGGAAGGTATGCTGGGAACAGGAGCCGTTGGCACACAAACTCTTTAATACTGTGCTTCAGAATGAAGGGGATTCACTCCAGACCCAGCTCTCTGTGACTGGGACAGTTTTAGTAAGCTTAGAACAGTAACTATGAGTGTATCATCAATCTGATTTATTTGGGAGACTTTTTAAATGCCCTAAATCAGTACAAATAGATGCTTAGCACGTGACCAAAACACATAGAAGGATAATAATATGTCTTAGAATAAAAATGGATGGCATAGATATTTAATACTTTCACACTGAGCTCTTCTACTACAAAACACAAACTACATGACAGTCGTCACATACTTCAGGCTTAAAGATAGACAATGGGTAGAGTCACTTTTGACTTTCTGGAAATCTAGAACACACACACACACACACACACAAACACACACACCTGCAGCCTGTGAGTTCCTTGGGTCTTAGGGGTGGCCAGTGACGACTCCCCAATGCTTGCACAATCCCTGCACTATTAAGCCTGCCTGGCTCCCTGCTGCCTGAGTAGCAGGTTTGCTGATGAGGTTGCTGCCTGCCGGCTGCCAGTAACAGAACCCCAAAACCGGGAATCTCAGGCTCTGATCGCAGGTTGACTTTGGGGTTCCACGGTGGCCCAGGACTTGGGGTGGCAATGTGCTCCTTAGCTTCTTTTCTCTACGCTCTAAGCTCCCAGCCCCAATAGCACAGCATCCTCACCCGCTCCACCTCTTTGAGGTAGGGGCTAAGTGGTGGGAAGTGTGTGCTGACGTCCCACAGATATGTTCTTGGGCTGCTTCCTCCTCTGGTTAGATGCAGAACCTATAGGTATCTGCAACCCCAGGCTTCCTAATATTGCTAGTACAAAATATGGGCCTCTTGCAAAAGAGTAATAAGAGCCTTCTTAGATGCCAGTCCGTACAGCAGTATACTCCATTCAAGTGACACAGCCAGTGAGGACTGGCTCTGGGGGCAGCAGACACTTTCATCCTCCCAGATGCAAGGTTCCTGGGCCGAAAGGTCGTTAAAGAGCTGAGCTTTGGCACAAAAAATGGCTCTCAGCTTTGCAGCACAGAGCATGGGCACGCTCGGGCCACGTGAGCATAGAAGGAGAGTAAGATAAGGATGTCCATTCTGTCATCTGTCCTGGCTCTTGGCAAACGAGTCTAGAAATGAGCAGAAATGACGGCAAGGCAGCATTTTTGTTGTTGTTGCTGCTGCTGAAGCCGTCATTGTCACTAAAGAGCGGAGGAGGAGCGTGTTGATAATGAAACAGTCACATGATGGGATACTTCATACCATTTAAATTTTCGGGAAAACCTTAAAATGGATTGGGAAGGTACTTACGACATAACCTTGGATGAAGTCTTGTAAATGCGACACTTACATTATGTCGAAAAGTCACATATACACATACATAAAGAAAAGACCAGAACCGGTCAGTCACAGTGCAGCTAAGCATACTGGGGCAGGAAAGACCTTGCATTGTACTCCGGGAGGCCTGCTACCCGGTCCCGCTAATTCAGTAGCCATATGGTCTTGGGCGAAGCCTCAAGCCTTATCCAGATATTTTCATTTGCAAACTGAGGAAGAGATGCTGCAGCTGAGGCAGGGCTGTGTAGACCGGCGCTACCACAGCATCCAGCCCGAAGCCCCTACTGGAGACTGACACTTGTCATGCTTTAGGGCACCTGAGTGTGTTCTACTTTTTATCAGTGCCTCATGGCACTTCTGATTCCTTTAAACAAGATGCTAGTGCTTGCATTGTTTAGAAACATGGATGGCGCCCTCGTAGAAGAGAGAACAAGTGGGTTCAGAAGGAGCACAGCCTAGACCTAAGGAGAGATGCCCCGTTGATCAGTGAGGATGAATTCCAAAATGTTGCCTTGCGTCTATTTGATAGTGTAGAGGAGCCAAGGCTGGGCACACCCAGTTGAATCAGCTTGCAGGTAGGTGAGCTGTAGCATGGGTCAGGTGGCTATGTTCCTTCTCAGAACAGTGGAAGGGCACACCAACCACCTCTACACCATAGCCTCACAGTTCCTCTCAGTGACAGAGGCACATGCTGTGTGTTTCCCATTGTGACTTCATGTGACTCACACCAAGACAGTGTGTCCAGTTTTCAGGATTGCAGACGAGCTGACAATAGAGGAAGCCGAGAGCAGGCCGGATGAAGTGGGAGTGGATTGCACCCAGTTGACCTTCTTCCCCGCTTTGCATGAAAGTTTGCACTCAGAAGACTTCTTGGAACTATGCCGGGAAAGACAGATCATTCTACAAGAGCTTCTTGATGGAGAAAAGGTAATAAACACGTGGGAAGAGCCTCAGTAATCCATTAAGACTGTCTGATGGCACAGAAATGGGATGCCATCGCTCATATAGAGAATCTTCAATAGTGTTCACACCTGCCCACTACATACAAAACGAGCAGAGTGGGCAGGCTCCTAATTTCCATGGTCTCCTATACGCCCTATGTCAGAACATCTACAAGATGAGACTCAAGCTAACAAACTATTGTGTAAAATGTCTTCTAAATGCTTCACCTGACCTTGTAGCAGCTCCTGGGCCTTGCATCAAAGTCTGGCCACCCCGAAAGGTGCACCTACACCTGGTGGAGCACTGTTTTGACATTCCCTCGCCATCACTCGGGCCTAGGAGTGCGTGGGTTGACTTGTGTGTAGTGTCATGCGTCTTTCCAAGGATCGTATGGGGAGGAAGTATGTACAAGTCTGGGAGACGGGCTAGAGCTGGTGGGCACAGAATTTTGGGTCCCAGTGTGTGGTGTTTGGGCAACCCAAACTACTGTACCTGTCGGGGCATGGCACGGGATTGTATACTAGCTTTCGATTGCTACAATGAAATAATTAAGAAAGGTTACTTATAAAGACAAAAAAAATTGTTTAGGCCTAGAGTTCTGGAGTTTAAGTCTAACATAAAGTGAAATTAAATAAATAGATAGATAGATAGATAGATAGATAGATAGATAGATAGATACATACATACATACATACATACATAAATGCAATAAAAATAGATAAGTATGAAAGATGCCCAGCCCTGCAATGCTCTGTGTTAGTTTCCCATCGCTCACATATGGACCTGAGCTTAGCGACTTGAAACAATGCCCATAAACTCCCTGGGGAATCCAGCACTATAGGGACTCTGCTCTGCTGGTTCAGGTAGAGCCTCATGGTATAGGGACACCACCAGTGGTTGTGGAACCTTTTGGAGACTCTGGGAATCCATTCTTTTCCAGGCTCATTCAGATGCTGGACTTTGGTCCGTGCCTATGAGTGTGCGAGGGTTGATGGCTGAGTCTTGCTCAGCTTCTTGGGAAAGGCGTGCACCCTTCGCCTTGTGGTCCCCTCTCTCCATCTTCCTTGCCAGCAAGCAGCCTGTGTGCCAAACCTTTCTTACTAGTGAGTCTCTGTTTCTGCCTCACTCAGTCTTTCTCTTCTGTTGCTAATCTCTGCTGGACTCCTGCTGCTGCTGGAATCAGAGGTCTCCTTGGCCTCACCAGATGATCCACGAAGCTCTCCAGTTGTCAGACCCCCTCAGAGCACCAGCCTGGCATCTCAGGGGATATCTTTAAGTTACAACCTGCTACCCTGGGTATTCCCTGTGCACGCTTCTCACCCAATGCCCATCTTTCAGCTTCTGGGAAAACTCTATAGACATTCAAGTGTTCTTATTCTTCTGAGACCAACAGGGTGGTGGTTTTGGGAGGGGGGTCAGGGTCAGCCTTTCCTGGGCTCAACTGTGGGTAAGCTCTGAGGTTTATAGGCCTGTCCCAGAAGAATCCCAGTTCCAACCTCTTGCAGCAGACAGAAATCCTTGACACATTCCCTGTGTCTGAGAGTCTTGACTTTGCCATTGGATGGCTTTCTCGGGTACACGAACAGTGACAGCCTTCTTGGGCTTCATTCCAGTGGACTAGGATCTGGACTGTGTATAACTGACCGCCTTTCCTATATAGAGGCAGAGCAAGCAGCAGGGGCTTCATCCTCCCTGGGGTTTTACTTAAGCTTCAGTCTTCCTCCGCTCAGCTGTCACACAGCAGGACGCTGTCACAGTGCCCAGCAGGGGTTCCTAGAATGTGCTTGAATCCTGGCAGGGGGTAAAAAGATGTGAGGAAGCTCAAACTGCCAGCTCCTACTTAGTGCCTGTGATCCTGTACCTGCAGGGAGAGGCTGGGTGGGGGAGAAGGAAATCCAATATCAACAAGCAGAACTGGAAGCAGACATCTGTAGGAGATGGGTCTCACCCAGGCAGAGCACTGGTGCTTGGATTCATTTCATAGGTCCTGCTTGATGCCCTGCTGCATAGGTCACATGCCTGGTCTCTAGGACATAGTTCCTGGTCTATTGTGGCCTTAGCTCTGGTCTCTAATGACCTCATCTCTGGTCTACCAGAGTATTATCCCTAGTCCATCATTGTAACTGGACTTTTGGCTACTTTATTGGGTTCTTTTATCTACCTCCCTCCCAAACTTTATTCCACCCTTCCTATCCCCTAGGTAGGAGAGAAAGAAGGTTAGAGAGGAAGGGAGTATTGATCTTGTTAGATTACTTCCTGCTGATTAGGGGCATTGAGTTAGTTCCTCGGGGCAAGTCTGGTCTTTGTTGTCAGGATATCTCCAACCTGCAACCAGCCATCTAGCAACCAGCAAGCAGCACTGGGAGGAGCTGCAGCTTCTGTCTCTCTCCGGACTCTGGCATTTACACACCCGGTGAAGTGTTCCCAGAGTTCCAAACATGAACTACAGCTGGCAAAGTCATGCACCTACCAGAGCACAAGAGTAATCGTAGTTAGATGTTGGGAAGCAGCTCCATATCCCACACCTGGGATTAAAACAAAAACATATTCCCTTAGCACAACGGGGTTTTATTATGTTCTGGGAAACGAACATTCTCACTCCACACATGGCCTTGGGCTTGGCGTCTTCTGACTTTATCTCTAGTCTGCCATGTCGATGATCACTAGTGTATGAGTATCTTATTCCCACTCTTTCATGCTCTTATCCCTCGTCCTCTGTGATGTTGCTTGGTTTACCATTGCTTTGGTCGAGCATGGAACTAGAGTTTGAGGTGGGATGTGTGGGCGCGGGGACTTCAAAATATGAACACACTCAAGCAAATATAGTTTACCCATGTAACAGCATACCTCCCACAGCTTCCAAATGTCCTAGGACAGAACATGGCAATGTAGGCATGTTGGCACCTCAGAGTCTCATCTTCCTTCCCTCAGCTGCCTCAATACCCGTTATTCTTGTTCCTAGAGACCCCAGGCATAACTTCCTTCTAGTGAGCCTGGTGGTCTGTCTCTGCGGAGACCTTTGGAGTTGCAGGCTCTGTCCAGGACCCAGGGAAGTCACAGCCCTGGTACCCCAGGGTGGCTTCAGCCAAACTCGTTTTCCTGTGTGATCAGCTGAGCCCTCGCTGCCTCCAGCAATACCTGGGAAGGTAATTACTCCGTTACTCAGTGCTGCCTTTGCACCATTGATTAATGATTCCCAGAACTACAGCACATTTCCCTGCAAACAGCTCCATTTGCTGTTTGTGTGGTGGATTTAATGCATGTTAATTGTGGGCCCGTCAGTCATTACATTCTGGGGATAGTATCTCGTACCCTTCCATGAAGCCTCCGGATCCATCTAGACTTAGAACTCCATTCCAGTGTTAGATTCTGTCTGCCGTTTGTTATTCTCTTTGAATACGTGACAAGTTAAACAACTGAATTTTTTTAATATAAACTAAAGGTCAAATGTGACTTTGACCATAATAGCCAGATCAAAGGGAGAAGTTTTTGCTCTGGATAGCATCTCTCCCAAGCTCTTCCCAGGTATTTTTTAACTAAGGCCGCTTGCAGGAGGTTAATAAGGGTATTGGCGTTATTTCCCAACTGTCTGTTTTAGAGAATCACTGGGACTTGATAAAAAGCACAGCTGCCCACCTCATCCTGGATTAATGCCTTCCGAGGCCCTCTGCAACATACCTTTTACACTAGGTGATCCTCGAGTCGACCTATAACGTGACTTCTTCATTTCTGCACATGCATGAACTCATATGCATGTGCACATACATATATACACATACATGCATGCGTGTGTCTGGCCCTTTTCCTAATTATATGGAAGTGCTTCCTTCAAACACATATATTTAAATATGTATGTATGCATACATATGGGAGACACCCTTCACTGCATTTTCAATAGCTTGTCCTTGCTCACCTTAGCTTTACAGCAGCCCCGGTTAGGCCATAAACCTCTTGAAGGCATGATTCCATTCATTCTGTGTCTGCAGTGTGGGGGGCACTTGCTAACACTGTTGTGTGAGAGTAAATGACGGGAGGAATGAATAGGTGTCTTCCAAGTGGTAGGCTTAAGTCAAAGGAAGCAGCTTTGCTCTCTGCACCTGCTGAAGTGAAACTTTTAGGAAAGCGGGCTGCGGCTGTGAGGTTTGCGCAGCCGCCTCGGTGACTCTTACCTGCTCCACCGTTTCCAGGGAACACCTACGGGTTAGTTTTTTCTCACTGTGGCAAAACGCTTGAGGAAAACAACTTAAAAAAGAAAGATCTGTTCTAGCTTATAGCTCCTAGAGGTTTCGGCCCTGCTGCTTTAGGTCTGAGTTAAGGGAGAATATCATGGTGGCTGAAACATGTGGCCGGGATTGGTTGCTCACTGGTGACCAGGGAGCAGCAAGGGAAAGTGGGCATCCGGGCAAAGGAAAGGCCCAAAGTGACTTACTTTCTCCAACTAGGGCCCACGTCTTAGTAAGGCATGACATGGCAAGTCCATCCATGGATTGATACATTGATTAATTAGGCCGCACCCCTCAGGATCCAGCCACCTGTCAATTTTCCCATCAGCCATCTGGCTCAGCAGACCCTCAAGTCCAGGTTTATAACACTCAGAGATCCTGGCTGGATGCGCTGTCAATGAAGTACTAATAAGCATGTCACTAGTGACTTCAGGGATGACACTGTGCTTCGAACTGTCTTTGCGATCTGTGGTACGTTTCGCATTACGCTGGAGCAGGCAAACAGTGTCTATGTCACTGTCTTTCCACCTGGTCCCCAGAGCCTGCAGAGAGAGGTGGGAGGCTTGACTTCATTGCTGGCTGTGGAAGTGGCACAGCCAGGCAGGCAGGGGGCATCCCTGTTCCTTGTCTCAGAGAGAGTTCTTGAAGAGACCCAGCTCTGCGCTGCTTTGCCTCACGGCTGTGCTGATGCACTCAAACAAGTGGAAGCTCCACATTGCTTCAGGATTCTTTTCTCTCATTACTGGTGTGACTGAAGCTCAAGGTAATTGTGGTCCACGTAGAAAAAGTAGGGACTTTTGATGGGAACGAAGCCAAATATGATTTTTGTAGCCTGTCCCTTTTTGACAGTTTCAATTTAGTTTTTCTCAGCATTTTTTTAAATCAAGTATATAATCAAACCCTCATACTCTTGGAGGCTATCAATGGATTCAACCACCTGTGAACCATATATATATATATATATATATATATATATATATATATATATATATATATGGCATTGTGTCCATACTAAACTGTTGCAAACTTCTCCATTCTTCCCTAGACAATACAGGACAGCAGTGTAGACAGTCCTGGCACGATATGAAGTATTGTAAATCATCTAACGATGACTTAAAGCAACAGGAGAGGTAGAAGGGACTCCAGTATATGTGAAATCTGGTAGCAGTGGACGGAGGTTCTGGAAGCATCCCCAAGGGATACCAAGGGATGATTGCACCTGAATTGTTTGCTAGTCCTAATAGCATGCACTGAGGGCACAAGGAAGAGTTACATTGTTCACCTGCTCATACATAGAAGAGAGAGACTAACCTGGTGGGCCTCTCCAATGATAGCTACTTCCGCTGACCCCTCTGGGCCTCAGCTTTTCCACCTACAAACTGTAGTGCTGCACAAGATCATAGACTAATTTTGCCACCGACAGCTTCCAGAGATGCATGGTTGGTTCACCTTGCCCTTCCTGGACACACCACTGAGTGCTCTGGGGCCATGTCCTCTTATAAGCCGACACCCAGGGACTCTGGTTGTTGTTGTCACCCCCAGCCTCTCTGGCTGTGCAGACAACCTGTTGGTCACCATCCGCCCATGGAGGTATATTAACGTTCTTAGTTATCCACCCGCTGGGAATGACTATACATCATCTAGCGGGTCTTTAAAAAGTTCTCCTGGAGAAGCAAAAGTTCCCCTTGTCTGAAGTGATCGATAGCCTCAAGGCATGAGGGATTTCTTAGTCATGAGTAAACACGGATGGATCCCTCCCAGGGCTAATTTAAATGGAAGATCAGGTAATAGTTCACTTGGGCTCATTTTCTAGTTTTTAAAATGCCATCTCTTTTCTAGCAGAATCAATTTTTAAGCTATTAACCCAGCTCTCTTTAGACATTTTTCTTGCGGTTTGGTTTATTCTGGTTGTTACTTAAGCCTCCCCAAAGGGAAGCATCAGATCAGATCGTGGCATGTGCTCCAAGCCCCACGGCAGGAAGTGTGGTGGTTTTAACGGGATGGTACCCAGGGAGGGGAGATGTCCTAGGGGTGCCTATGCTAGCATTGCTGCTCTGGCGTCACTGTAGCACCTTATGAACTTGGCAACGGGACCTCAAAGTTTGCACCCGTGAAAGATACAAGAAAAAAGTTTAAGCTGCCCGGAATAACTCTCTCTTATCAGTCTCTATTGTGATACTACACTGAAGGACTTGAAGCTCGTCACTTTATGAAGAAAAGAGATTCCTTTAGGTCTGTGAGTCTGAACGACTGAGGGCCCATATGTGTTGATTATCTTCTAGATGGCAGAGTCTCAGGGTGACACGGGGCATCATGTGACAGATACAGGGAGTGTGTGCATGTGTGTGTGTATGTGTGAGTGTGTGTATGTGTGTGTGAGTGTGTGAATATGTATCTTTCTTTTGATATTCGTTTAAGGAAAGCACTCAGTCTTAGAGGCTTCCAACCTGATGAATTTTTTTATACACTAGTATACTACATATTATAAATATAATACACACACACACACACACACATACTCTCTCTCTCTCTCTCTCTCTCTCTCTCTCTCTCTCTCTCTCTCTCTCTCGGGGACCCAGAGAAACCTCCTCTATACCCTTACCTCACAATGGGCATTAAACTTTGAGTCCTTGGGAAATATACTTAAACTGGATTCAACTTGTAGCACCCTCCAAACAATGCTGGTGAGGCATACATTTAGTGCTACTTTGCAAGGGAGCAGTTGGTGATAGCTATGGGAATTTAAAGCCCCCTCAACCTTAGCCTCCAGTCTGGTTTCTAGAGCTTTATTCCTTCGCTGAATTTCCATCAATTCAAAGTGACACACGCAGAATGAGTTTTGTAGCGCTGCGTATGCCAAATATTTGAAAGCACTCGAATCTATAAAAGATTGGTCAACCTACGCTACCCGGGAGTAACCTGCGGCTATAGTGAAAACCGGACGAGTCCACAGGAGGCCGCTGGGAAGGGGGTCTGCAGTGGGCTGCTCGAGGGAAAGACTAGTTGTAGCAAGAAAACTGAAATGCGGTGCTTACGTGAAGACAGAAAAGTGTGAGGAAAGCCAGACTCACGTTCAGAAAGCCTTTGTGAGGCAGCCAGGCATTCCCTGATTCCTGGCCTGCTTCCCCTCTGGTCTTTGTGAACTCACTGCAAGGTGAAATATCCTAAAACCATAGTGCACCGAATCCGCCACACCACATCATGGAGTTCACAAAACCACTGAATCTACCAACCTGAACCACTGAGTCCACCAAACTACTAAATCTACCAACCAAACCAAACCAAACCAAACCAAGGAGTCCACCAACCTAACCACTGAGTCCACCAAACCTAACCACTGAGTCCACCAAACCTAACCACTGAGTCCACCAAACCTAACCACTGAGTCCACCAAACCTAACCACTGAGTCCACCAAACCTAACCACTGAGTCCACCAAACCTAACCACTGAGTCCACCAAACCTAACCACTGAGTCCACCAAACCTAACCACTGAGTCCACCAAACCTAACCACTGAGTCCACCAAACCTAACCACTGAGTCCACCAAACCTAACCACTGAGTCCACCAAGCCTAATCGTTGATATAGCAAACTGATTGGCTCTGAGGTAAAGCCCTAACTCCCTTTTCCAAAGGCCTCACCAGCTCAGGCTGTGTTTGCAGGAACTGAGTCTCAGCATAGGCTTTGCTGGAACAAACCATGTTCAAGCCACAGTACTGGTGACTGTCGTGAAACGTCTACTCGCTTATCCAGTTTTTGAGATGGGGTTTGTGGACCAGGCTGGCTTCAAACAAGCCTTGCAACTAATTCTCCTAGTTCATATTCTCAAGTACTGAGACTACAGATGCATGCCACATTCAGCCTTTAGATCACTTCCCAGCTACACACACACACACACACACACACACACACACACACACACACACACACACGTTACACAATACCTTCCCTCAGATTTTAGTATTGGCATTTACAGGTATGCGCCACACTCAGCCTTTGGGTCAATCTTTCCCAGCCACCCCTGCCCCTTTACACTTCACACTTCAGTGCCAGCATTGTAAGTGTGTGCCACCCCTGTCCTTCAGTTTCGCCTTCGTAAGGATGGAAACACTTGGAGACGATATGGATCTTGGCCTTATTCTTAGTCTCCTTGGGTTTCTTTCATTATTTATTCTTGCTGGATTCTAAGTCTTTGCATTGTCCCAGGTCTGAATCCCTGGAAAGCAGGCTAGCATCTCTACTTGGCTGTGCTCTTAGGAAGTATTTCCAAGTGGGGAAGATGTCAGAGCTGGCCTGGTGCTTTGTAATGCAAAGCTGGTCTCTCCCAAGCAGGGGCTTTGAATTGAGACAAAAGGGGTTCTGGCCTAGTGAGTCCTTGTTGGCCTATTGCTAGGGGCAAGTCGTCACTGGGAAGGGATATGATGCTGCCCCAGATGCTCTCTGTCTATGAAGAAGTGTGTCCTGTGGTTCAGGAGCACATGTGCCATGTGTCCACGTGAGCAATAAATATCCTGCACCCATACTCGCTGTGGCTTTACAGCGACAGCAGTACCAAGCTTACACTTGTTCTGAACATACCTGGGTTCTGTTCCTGGCTCAGCTACCCCATTGGCTGTTACCAGATGGTCCCTAGACAAACGTTTGTCCCCAGGAAACCTTGTCTCATTATGAACTGGGGAATGCTTTGTGTGTTTTGGAGCTTAATGTAAGAGAGATGACTTTCACATTCTTAGGGACCATAGCAGTGAGTCCCAAGTGATAACCTACGAAACAGTCCCCAGCCTAAGGCTCAGGAAATGTGGCAGAAGAAGGGGCCAGAGAGATTGTAAGGGCCAGAGAATTGAGGAGTTTATTGGCACGTGTGTCTCGTAGGAATGTCAGAAGATACTCCTCGAAAGTTTTCCAACATGACGACCTAAACGCGAGCCAAACAAGGACAAGAACAATAGATGTGCTAATGTGTATAGGAGAAAGCACCAGAGTCTTAACTTCCACAAAGAACTGCAGGCAACTGCAGAAAGCTGAGAGCAGGAGGAATAGTCTCCTACCGGAAGCACACTAACTGATTATTCAATACCAAACGATCAGCCGTGAAAACATACACACGAGTAACGTTACACAGACTGAACAGGTTATATTTTAAGATACATGTGCATGTGGCAATAATTAGTGTCAAGAGAGATCTTGAAGAGGGATGAAAAGGAAGGGAGAAATGGTATAATTAAAATTTCAGGGGTTGGGGATTTAGCTTAGTGGTAGAGCGCTTGCCTAGCAAGCACAAGGCCCTGGGTTCGGTCCCCAGCTCCGGAAAAAAAAAAAAGAAAAAAAGAAAATTTCAACAATAAGAAATATACATTTTAAATGACACCCAGATGGGTTGATTAGGGTGGTTGTACCCATGGGTAGATTAAAAACTATACGGGGTGATAGGTATCAATGGGCCAAGCGGGTTGTGACTGATAGTATAGCCTGTCCTTCTTGCAAGCCACTACTGCTGAGCCCTCCAAACGTCCGGTGAGTTCTTTGTAAAAATCATGGGCACGTTTCACAGGAATGCAGTCTGACTCTGGGACTCTCTCTCCCTCCAGGTGTCACAGAAGGTCCCCATGGTGATCGTGCAGGGCCACCTGGTCTCAGAGGGGATCCTGCTCTTTGGCCAGCAGCACTTCTACGTTTGTGAGAACTTCACTCTGTCTCCTACAGGCGATGTCTACTGCACACACCATTGCTTATCCAAGTGAGTTCCCTACACCCCCACCCGCTTTCAGTCACATCAGGGTATATATTCAACAACCGTCTGATTGCCCATTGTTCTCTATGAGACAGTGGCTGCAGCCCAAGGCACTCGACTGATATGGGCTATACAGACAGGCTTCTTGGGAAAAAGATCTGGAACAAAACATACACGATATGTGTGCACTCTGTTACCATAGTTGGGAGACATCCTGGCTCTGGTGTGGTAAGGGAGAGCTTCCTGATGATATGGCTAGGATCTAATTAGGGTCGTGATTTGGATAGGACTTTCCCAGACATTATCCAGGTAGGGTGGCTCATGGGTTATCCCAACGCTCAGGCAAGGAGGCAAGGAGATGCCGAGTTTGAGGCAAGCAAGCGCTTTAAGTGAGAATCCCATCTCAAGAAAAACACCGCAAAGCAACCAAATGAGGAACGGAAGTGGGGTCTTCTGTCTTTACCACAACTAGTAGCAGACATTGTAGCAGGAAATCTTAAGGCCCCTCTGCAGTGACTGATGTCTGCTCTTTTGGGGTTCAGCCAGCTCCTACTGACTAGCACTCCACAGAGTACTCCACTCTGCTCATGAAGGACAGCCATTCGAAGTCAGACCGAGAGTGTTTTGCAGTTGTCAAGTTGTGTGTTTTCTAGTGGTCATTGTTCTTAACAGCTGGACAGTTTTTCCACTGTGGTCTGCAAAGGGTCCTATGGTGACAGAGCAACTTCTTAATCTAGTGACTTTCAAAGTGGCTTACTCTAGACTCCTCACCCAGAGGGATCATTAGCACACAGACCTCTGGGCTCTGACCTTTCTCTAGTTTCTAATCCAGTAGGTCTGGTGGGATCTCATATTTTGCCAGCTCCTAACTCAGGCTGACTTTGCTAGTGACCAGGGACTGTATACCTCAAAAGCCACTGTTTTCAGAATTCAGTGTTGACCTCTCAATAGTAAGAGTTTTAACTCCCAGACATCGTGATTTCAGGAAGCCAGAGTTAAAAGGTATGTGCAAGAGTGTCTGCCAGCCCACCCTGTTTAGATTACCGTTGACGGGTTGGGGATTTAGCTCAGTGGTAGAGCGCTTGCCTAGCAAGCACAAGGCCCTGGGTTCAGTCCCCAGCTCCGAAAAAAAGAAAAAAAAAAAAAAAAAAAAAAGACAGATTACCGTTGAAATTTGCTTCGTTGTACCTACTGACATGCTAATTTCCTAATTTCCGTCTTTTATTCATACCAAAGCCTCTCCCGTCGTCGCTACAAGTCTTTGAAGATTTTCTGAAGTTGGAGGAGCGTAATTAATACTTGGCCCACTCATCCCCTCTGCTCGCTCATGTTTTATTGATACTGATCGATACGGACAGTGGATCCGC
The DNA here is from genome assembly GCF_021556685.1 of Rattus norvegicus. Taxonomy (NCBI): domain Eukaryota; kingdom Metazoa; phylum Chordata; class Mammalia; order Rodentia; family Muridae; genus Rattus; species Rattus norvegicus. The sequence continues at coordinate 8,387,229 of NC_141549.1, read as the reverse complement.
AGGCTGGCCTTTCTACACTGATGAAAGCTCTCTACTCTTCCTATTGCTCAGCATGGCCATGTAACGACACACACCAGCCATTGCTTCAAGCTTGGGCTTGGATTAAGCTGGCCTTAGATAAGATGCTATCGACCAGCTATACTTTGTTTTAATCATCAAGTTGTCTATCCCTGTATTCATAATAGAAGCCCAGTGGTTGGACATTTTTACTTGTAATGGCGGGAGTGATTTCCCTTGTCTGGAAATGTACTTTCTAAAATGCAAATAGAGTGGAAACAACTGACTACCCTGAGGTATCTCCAGGGAATTGCCTGGGTATTTTTAGTCACCTCAAGGAAGTGTTTGATAATCAGTCACCACCCCCACCAGCCTTCCCTCAGGCCTGAGAAGATGCTGGCACTGCTAGAGAAGCAGCTCTCCCAGCCAGGCTCCCAGATCCTGTCAGATCAATGGGAATTAGGCCTTATGTTGACCATGAAGACTAAGAGAGGTACATAAATAAGCCTGTTAAAAATAAAGCTGGGTCAACTCTGAAAAGCTTCTCTAAAAGCCATCAAATTGAGCACAGCTGAGCATTAGACCTTGGAAGAGACTTGCGTCTTCTCCATAAAAATATCTCCAGTCAAGTCCAAGAACACTAAACACCCCGTAGGTGACTGGACTTAGGCATGTACTGCAGAGGTGCAGAGGGTCAGGAGAAGCTTGGCTCTTAGTTATACTGTGCTCTCTCCTTGGTGGAATGTTTAGTGGCTGTGTTCATTTGTTAGGGCTGTCAAGAATTAAGTGGCCTAAAAGGATCATAAAATTTTATACTTAAGCTAAAAGGATGAATCAAGGTGTCAGCAGCACTTTCTCAGCTGCTCAAGGGAAGAAGTCTTCCTTTCTCCTCAGCTTCCGGTGTCTGGGCAAACCTTGGAATTCCTTGGCTTGTCTCTAGATACATCTGCCAGCTACACAGCCGTCCTCTCTCTCAGGTCTTCACACAAGTGCCCTTCTATGATGTCATCAGTTGTATTCAACTAGGGCCCGCTCCAGTGACTTGATTTTTTTACCTGATGGCTTCTATAAATGTCCCATTTTCCAAATAAAGTCACACGGTGACCTAAGCATATCTCTTTAGGAAGTCATAGCTCTACCTTAAACAGTGGCGCCCATGGGAACCTTGGAGGTCAGGTATAGAACACTCGTTCCATGTCCGTGGATAGTGTTGGGCATTGATTCTCTATTGAATTCGGTTCTGCAAAATTACTAAGCATGTACTCCATGTGTGTAGTGTGATGGTGGCGCCACAGCATCTGTGGCCTGATATCTCTAAGGAGTATAGACCTCTGAGAGACTCTAGCTACGCGCTCCTGCTATCATTCTGACAAAAATCGAGTGACTTCCCATAGAGGCAAACTGAAGTATATATTTTTTTGAAACCTACTTCAGCCGTCAAAGACTAGACCAGCCAGTGTCATGACTATCATTTACCTGACATAGTGGGTTTCCCTGATAGAATCATTAAAGTTTACTCCACGGTCACTCGAGACGATTTCATATGTTGAGATGACTGCCTGAAAGCAGAACAGCTAAACAGCATCCTGTGCCCTGCAGTAACAGGTCCTCCAAATAATGAACAAGGACCAATCTGTTCCTTCCATCCGATTAACCCCGGATATCTGGGGGCTGATCTATTTTGATTTATTTGGCTTGATATGTAAGAATGGTTATCTAGAGCACCCAGTGACATCTGTGTAAATACTCTGTGTGACCAACCTCAACTTGAGTGTCTCACAGTGAACTCAACAATGGACGTAGTTTAACTTTTCTGAGGATCCATGTCTGCCCATTCTGCCCTACATGGTTATGCAGTTCTTACAGGCATGAGAAAAAACATGGCTGTTTCTTTTCTCCTTAAAAGCCCCATGTTCCAGTATAGGCTGCCCATGGTTCACAGGGGTTGGTTGTGGGACCTACAGCATGGGGTAAACTAAAAAGGGGGGGTTGGAAAGGGCTCCAGGAAAACTCTGAAGAGAGCCTCCAAGGACACTGCTGAATGAACCTGAGTTTGAGAGTCAGGAGGACCTGGGTTTGATGCAATAGAAAATGCAGCCTTGGGGGAAGTATCGCCTCTGGAAAGCACTTCCGGGTTTATAACTGAGAAGGAGCATGTTGCATGTTCAGGGAAGACTCATTTAGGATCAAAATAAACACTGGACGGGGGCATTCTGAGCAGCTAGGGAGCATGGCAGTCACTGAGCAAGCACACACAGGGCTCAGGGGAAGAGGAGGGGACAGAAGCTATGAGCAAAGGCTGACTTTGCCCAGCCTGTACAGGAGATGCTGGTGGAGGAGCTAAGGTGTAGAGCAGGTTTTCTGTAGGTCTCATCTCAGGAGCCTTGGAGCACAAGAGAGATTAGCGGTTGTCGTTCCCACCAGACCTTGGCCTGAATGCCTTCAGCTTAAGCAAAGGGCGGGAGGTGGAATAAATACCACTGCCCCCGTGAAAGTCAGAAATACTTGGAAACAGCTCAACTTCGACCCAGCGGTGTCTCTAGTAATGTACAATGGGCTTCAGCTGGCAACAGCCTCTTGGCCAAGGCTTTCCAAACCCAAACCACAGATTCTCTTTGATTAGCCCTACAGCGATCTGACTCTGAGCAGAGGGTCCAGGATGGCTGCTCTGAGGAGGGCCAGGAGGGCTTGCAAAGAGCCTGAGTTCACATCTTTGAGCTACCTGTATAAGGAGCGACCCAAAGAGTCCAGACTTCCACCCTGTCCTACAGGAACTGGATGTGAACGTACAATCGCCTCATAGACTAGAACCTGGGCCACCACTAACTAGACTAGAAACCCCCAGCAGGTCTTTGGGAACATGACTCCTCTCAGCCACAGAATGGTGGCATGGGCTCCTCTGGGACTCACACAGAAGGAGATGAAACAGTCTACTTGCCACCACCCCTTTCCCCCATACCCACACCTTGGCAAGAGTTCATTCACTTCTGGCCTTTCTAGGCCTCTGATTAGGACATGAATTTCTTTTTTGATGTGTTAGGGCAGATGTCATTTATCTGAATGGGAAATCTTATAGAATGTTCAGAATGTTTGTGGTGATACACGCAGAGTTTGAGATAAGACAGAATCTAAATTAAAAAAAAATTGGCTACATGGCCCAGCTATTCATAAATGGATCTGTCTATAGAGAGAGTTAATTTTATTTCCCAAGACCCTATCTATCCATGCAAGTGCTGAGAGATCCCCCACTCACCTCAAATACACAGAACGTTCACTTTGGAAATAAGTATCCAGACAGATCTGAGGTTCTCTGCCCTCTCCACTTCCTTCCAAGGAGGCAGGCTCATTCTGAACTGTTTGATGGAAAGCCTGCTGAGATCCCTATGTGGTCCCATTCCGGGACCGTCTTCTATGTCCTACAGGCTACCCTTCCATGTTGCAGGAGGTGGGACTTAGGTCACGTGTGTCTCTGCTCTGTTTTTTGGTTGGATGCTGGTTGCCCTCCAAGGTCTAGCTTTGGAGAATTTAGAAGATGATCAATCAACATCCCTTTCTTTCAACAAAGCCTGGATCTTGCAAACCAAATGAGTTCCAGCATCTGGATCTTTCTGCCATATGAGATTATACCATATCTTCTAATTCAGTAGCCCTCTATCTTATGATAGCTTCATCCAACAGCTCTGGGTGGTCTATCTAAACAGCTTCCAGGGCCACTAAAGACTCGGGATTAGAGGAAGTGGGTCTGAAGTATCAAAGATCCGTGTAGTGTAACACATTTGCAGACTTCTGAACCTAGAGAGTTTTCTCCTATACTCAGCCCCTACACCCTGGGTCAACATGATTCTTTATCCAAGAGGCTAGTTCTCTGCCTACTCTTCAAAGGCAGAAAAGAGTAGATAGGGGAGACCATCAGCTTATCGTATCAGCAGAAATGTTGGCATAACTATGGCCTTCCTCAAGTCTAACTCTGAAAACTTAGGGGACAGGAGATGGCCGTAACTGGGAGGAGCTTGTAAGCACCTCCTCCTATGGATGTCTACATGTGTGCACAACATATCTTGTTTCCTTTTCAGTATCAGCGATCCTTTCATTTTCAACATGTGCAGCAAAGACCGGTCCTCTGACCATTACTCCTGCCAGCGCCATGCCTACAGTGACCTCCGAGAGCTCCGGCAGGCCCGCTTTCTCCTTCAGGTTAGTTGAGGGGCCCTTACCCACCCGGGTTATACGGAGGTGGTTTGCTTATCGTGACACAGGAGTCATCAGAGAGATGTCTCTGTGATCCCTCTTGGCTCCTGTACACATTTCATGACTCTTGTCAAGAGACTCTGGGTATCATTTCCCTGGGCTGCTTCTGGATCCCAGTGGACTTGGAGCTCTGGCAATTTCAACAGGCTCTCCAGCCAGGCCAAAAACTGCTGGGCTATTTTAGCTCACTGAGTCTTCTTGGAGTCAGCATCTTCTTCATGGTATAAAACTATGCTGAAGCTGTAGGAATTGTGGGCATCACAGGCAGCCTGTGACCCTGAGGCATCCTGAATACATGTCACCAGTCCCCTGCTGACTTCCCCCAGAGCTTGCCTAGCTCTGAGCTTCTCATTATCTCCCAGGCCAAGGGATTTACTGACCTGATGACTCTCCCCTCTGACACATCTCCCAGATCTTCCCCACTGCCTACAAGGGCTTCCTATGTCCTAGGAGAGGAGAGGCTGCTGTGAGGGAATACATTTAGCCACAAGCTCCTACATAATGCTCTGCATAGAACATTCCATTTAGAAGCATCACCTGCAGAATGGGTAGGAGGAAGAACTCTGGGCCCCAGTAGTGTACACCCCAAAATACTTCCAAATCAGTCTGACTTCAGCAAGGGCAGGACTACCTACCCAAGCCTTCAAGGAAGCTTCAGGATACAGGAAAATGAGAGTCTGGCACACATAATTCAAGGGACTTGCTTAGACCTTTTTGCTCCCAAGGGCAATGCATTTCTGTGCCCAAGCTCTTCTGTTTTAGCTCCTGCATAAATGACACAGAGACCTGGTATATTTTATGAACAAGCTGCAAGCCCTATAACTAGACAGGTACTCAACTATTCTGACCCTACTATGCTAGCATGGCTACTTCCCAGCCATGTGGTTCTTTACCTGTATTCTGAGTCTCACTCAGGATCTCTCTGATCCATGTGTGTCTTCATGGCGGCTCCTTCTGGTCCCTCCACCTGGTCCCTCCATACCTTCTTCTCTTCCTCTTCTCCTTCACTTGTCTCTTTGGAATCCTCTGACTGGGAGGGTCCATCATCCCTCTTCCCTCTACCCAGTTATTGGCTGAATCAGCTCTTTATTAACCAATCAGAGGTGATGGAAAACAGTTTTTACATAACGTTGAGACCAGAGATTCTTGACCAAGTCAACTCCTAGACTGCAACCAGAAGTCTGGGCATAGAAATCAGCATCAGAATACACAGTGCACAAAACCATCCCAAGTGGAGAAGGCCAGGGTTCATCGCTCTGCTCGTTCTGGGATAGTTCCCCAGGACAGAAAGGGCCACTACTCAGAAGAACCTACTAAGGGCTCCTTGGATTTGTGGCTTCATTTGGGGTGTGTGGAATACTTTAATTCTTTATGTAAGCCTCTTGTGGGAGCCTCATTATTCCCTAAAGCTTGAAGCTCGGGGAGACCTTTCGAGGGAGTAAATTCTGAAGAGGTCCAGCTATCCTGCAGGCCCCTACAGAGGAGTCCTTTTTCTCCTTTGTTGCTACTTTTGCCCGAAGGATTTCCTGCTTATTTTTCCTGACCTCGAGCTCTTTTTAAAGAAGTGAAGGATGTAAGGAGGCAGAGTATGGAAGAAGTCCCCACAAGGAAGATCCCAGGCAAGATGGTTGACCCTGGGACCCCCTTGATCACTTCTCCAGGCCACACACCCTCTGGTCATGATAGCCATACCTTGCCTTTTCCACACTGCATACAGCACTGTGCATATGATGGGCACACACTGGATGGTTAATCCCTTCCTAGGCTTCTGTGCTTGTGTCGTGGATTATATACACAGCTTAGTGTCACCGAGAGAATGCTTCCTCCATCCTAGGAAATCGCGACTGCTTCCAGCTGGTCGTTTTCTGGATGGTTGTGAAAGTCAGTGGGAGGGTATCCATGTCTCCAATAAGCAGGGGGTTTGGGGGAGAAGCATTTATTTATCCAGTTCTGGTTTCTCCCAGGAGAGTTAGAGCTTGTCACTCAAAGGATCTGGATTAGATTCAACCCTCTGTCTCCTCTTTATTTATGTTCCTCTTTGTAAAGAAAGCATCTCGTGTCCTTTTATGTCTTGGTAGAAAGGGATTTGTTGGTACCCTATAAACTCCTCTTGATGGGATTACTGGGTTGGGAGAACTTGCTGACCACCAAGAGAAGCAAGTGGTGCAAAAGAAGCAAATGGTGTTTATTGCTGGATGCCTAACTCTAGACCCAAGTCTCTGAGCTTCATCCAGGCCTCAGTCTTCCTGGTTCTCCCCGCACCCCTGGGAATTCTCCCTCTCTGATGCCAGGCCATGACTGAGGCTCATCCCACATCTGGAATTGTGGTATTCCTTCTTTCAAGTCTATTATATGAATATCTTGGAAGAGAGGGAAGGGGGGTGTGGTTAAAGGAAAAGTAAAAAACAACCACACATGTAGAGTTTATTCAGCGATTGCAGTGTATGGTCACATCAGAATGGCTCAGTGACATGGGAGGAGGGAGCATTCCATCATCTTTCATCTGCAGATGAGTGGAGCTCGGTGCTCAGCTGGTTGAGTGTGCAACTGAGCATGCTCTGTCAGCTCTTCCCCCATCCTGCAAAGGAAGCCTTCACTTCATGCTTCATCTGCGGATATTATCAGAGCCTGACTCGCCCATCGCCACGGTTTTCACCCCCTAGGGAGAGGTCTGCACTAACCATAATGGCTTCCTACCACAGAAATCCATCTGCCAAACCACTGCCTGCTCTGACCCCCAGAGGCACCTCTGTCTGGGAGTTGTCACTCATAATAAAAGTAGTTTCTCTCGGTATAGGATATTGCCCTGGAGATCTTCTTCCAAAATGGCTATTCCAAGCTCCTTGTCTTCTACAACAGTGACCGGAGTAAAGCTTTCAAAAGGTAAGGACTGACAAATTCTCCTTTCAAAGCAACGATCTTAAACTGTGAACAGAGAAGCAGAGATCTCCAAGGTTTTCTCTATTCTGAGAAAGTATCCCCAGCCAATAGCAAGCAGAGATCTTTTTGACTTTTGGGAACCAAGCACAGACAACACCAGAGGAGACTATTGGGGGTGGGGGGGGGGGAGGGGCGGAGACTGCAAATGAAGGGTGGAAGCCTCACTGACACAGGCTCTTTAAGAAGCTGGTATGTAATGTACCTGCCAGAATATTTTGGCTGTATTTTTTAATTTTCCAAGTTTTTTTTCTTGGCTTAATCTCTCTTTTGCATTCCAGTTTTAGTCATCTGACTCCCACTTGCATGCCGAAGCGTCTTTTCTAAGGGGAGCCTGCTGTTTTGCCTCAGCCCCTTTTCTTCTCCAAGTAGATGAGTCAATCTAAGCAATGGCAGCCAACATCTGGATTTTTGACACGCAGAGTTATTTATTTCTATTGTTACTGAAGTCACAGAGAAGTAGACCAGAGAAGGTCAGGCTCCTGGTCACCAGAAAAGCACACAGAGGTTGGGGCCAGGGAGAGCAGGTGACCTCTGACCCTCTGGCCCGGGAAGCTTCCAGCTTTGTTTTCCTAGTGACCCTGGCTAGTAAGCGACCCCAGGGCCAGTTGCCACATTCAGAACTCAGTATGCGAGTGGAGGAAAGTAGTGTATGGGTTTGTATCTGCTAGGGACACCCCATTTTGGATCAGCTGCCTTCTAAAACAGTGCAACTCTTGCTGTCTGAATGGGATGAGCAGACAGACATGCAGTGTTTAAGTTGCCTCAGGTCCCTTCTGCAACGTGGAGTCCCCTTTCTGCCACTCCAGTGGTGTGTTTTGAGACAACCAGTTTCTAAGGGGATGGTTTATTTGGGGTCACATGTTGGAGGTGCCAGAAGTTGACCAGTTGGCCTCAATACTCTGGACCTGTTGTTAAATGGTGCCTCATGCTAACAGTATGAGGTCAGGGTCTCACCTCACAGCAGGGAAGCAAACAGAAGCAAGAGGCAGCTTGGGTCCCACAGTTCCTTTAAGACTCTGGCCTAACAATGACCTAAAGACCCTCCTTCATTCTGTCTCATCTCCTCACAGGTCTGCCACATTCCAACATCAGCACCTTTTCACAGGGTCTTTGAAGAGCATGTCAGATTCAAATGTGAACGAGAGCTTGGGCTGTGGGGGTGGCTTAATGGAAGCTCTACTGCAGATTGTGTGCTCTAAGAGACTTAAGATAACCTTTGAGGGCTGGAGAGATGGCTCAGCGGTTAAGAGCACCGACTGCTCTTCCAGAGGTCCTGAGTTCAATTCCCAGCAACCACATGGTGGCTTACAACCATCTGTAATGGGATCTGATGCCCTCCTCTGGTGTGTCTGAAGACACACTACAGTGTACTTATACATAATAATAAATAAAATCTTTAAAAAAAAAGATAACCTTTGAACCCACAATGGTACACAGGAAGATACAGAAGTAGTTGTCAAGTTGGCTATGGAAATGTAAGGTGCTTAGCCCTCCTCCCAAAAGACCTCCAAACACTTTGATTCAGTAAATACTGTTATTATCAGTGCACCTGGCATGTGTGGTGCAAGACAGTGAGTACCTCAGAGGCTCCTAAGGCCCCGTGGTCGGGACTGCAGGACAGAACAGAATAAGGGACATGGACAGGGGATGTGGAACTACAAGTTCTGATGATGCTTCTGCAGCTGGTGGGAGGGCTGTAACTCTCCTGATGAAACTCTCTCTCTCTTTTTTTGTTTAGCTTTTGCACTTTCCAACCAAGTTTGAAAGGAAAAGGCACCACAGAGGACCCCTTCAACCTAAGGTAATGCCAGGGCAAAGACATGCTTTGTCTCCAATCTCCTGCTCCGGAGCTATGCCAAGGGCACAACCATTTGTTTGCAAATTCCTTCCCAACCTGAACTACAAGTATCCCCTGCCACAGAGGGGCTAACTCCAGGGGAGAGGCGTGCACCAGCCACGAGAGTTCTGGAGGTTCGGAAATTAGATCAGGGCAGGCTGAACATACTTCGTTTAGAAAACCTGAAACTCTCCAAAAGCTGAATGTCACAAGTAGAAATGTCTGTGTGTTAACTCAGGCGACACAGGGGTCACGGTCCAGCCAGGCATATTAAGAGTTTTGTATAAAACTGTCTCCAGGATTTGTGTAGAGGATGCATGCAAAGTGACCACTGAGTCTGCTGACCTGGGAGTCACACTGATTGCCACCAGAACAGCGTGAATTTCTTGGTGAGACTTAAGACACTTCATCATGTACATGCAGATATTCAAAACTATTACAAGTTCGAGCATTTCTGGCTTTTAGCACTTAGGATGAGGTATACACAGTATAATGAGTAATGCATGAGTGATAGGAACTTAAAAGCCTATTATGTGGGTCATCTTGCTAGGAAGGGCACGTGCTCTGCCCCCAGACTTAGCATCAACTCCCAGTTCCTTGAAATGTCAATCCAGAATCAGTAACCATTTTTATTTTTGATGGGAATGAGGGGGAAGATGGGGATTGGTTTTGTCCCAGAGTACATGTGGGCAGGACAGTTGCCACCCCAGGAATGGTAGTTAGTGACTTTGTATTAAGGATGGGTGGGTCTGACCTATTTATTCCAAGTATTGATAGCTTGTGATATGTGGCATCTGGGGCTCAGCAAATGGACAAACGAGACCATACCAGACTCCTTTGTTCTTGTTGAGTGTGTTCTGTTCTCGTGAGGAGGATACACGTCTCTTTAGTCTGAGAAACAAATGAGGGAATGGTGAGGGAAGGGTTAATAAGAAAAAAACAAACAGAGTTAAGACATGGTCAATGACAGATCCATCATAGCGAGAACCAGGAAGGAACAGTGCTGGGATAGGCAGAACTGAACCCCTACAGGGAGCTTGGTTAACACGACAAAGGCTGCTGCCTATGTGTCCTTTAGGGATTTCCTAGGAAGGGTTGGGGATTTGGCTCAGTGGCAGTAAGTGCTGCTTATCTGGAGCTTTGTTCAGGACACTTGAATTTAGAGACGTCTGTCCTACTTGCAGGAGGGGCCAGGCAACCACTTCACATAGACCATCGGAAATGTGAACTTGTGAGTTTAAGGGGGGAAATCCTGCTGAGCTGTAATTTGGAGTATTTCAAACCAAGAGTGAACAAAGTCAACAAGTGATTGCATGCCCTTCGAAAAGAGGTAGAGAGATTGAACACATAGGGGCCTTTAGAGAGGAAGCACATAGAGGCCAGCCAGCTAGAGGTGAAGGAAGAGGCAGAGAGCTAGCCCAGGCTGCAGGTATGGGGAAGCCCCTAGAAGCCTATTAGGTGCCTCAAGGTAGGCATGTTCAGACATCCTCAGTAGGCCAAGCGTGATGTGAACTGAGGTGAGAGGACTCACTGTGGCAGCATGGAGTTAACGATGGTTTCAACAGAGGGTGGTTCCTACTGACAGGGACAGGACTTTAGTTCTCTCACTAACAGAGGGGGAGTCAAGGTGAGTCAGGGCCCTGTGCAGGTACTGCTGTGGGTCATTGGTGGTGAGATGGCCATTTGTCAATCATAATGGACACAGTTCAATGGTTGATGAAGCTAAGCCTGAGAGTGCAGGTCACTCTTGGACATCTTAACGCTGCTCTCATGAGAGACTCATTGTCTACCCTTAGAGCTCTCAGGTCATCTTGACTAGAGTTGTCATCAGCCACCCTGATGAATGAATGAATAGAAGCAAAAGAGAGGGCCCATCACCTCATGCTCTTGAAGAAAAAAAAAAACCCAAAAAGCAAACACAACACAACAGCTCATCATCATGTACGGCTGGCTCTCTAGGCTCATGGAAGTCTGTGGAAGCTGTGGCTGTCTTCCAAGGAAGGACTTCCCCAGGCACTTCTGTGCCAGCCAGGATTTAAGAACACTTTAGCATCTATGTTTCCGGCATGTTCTGACCAACGGTCACATAGGAAGTCTGCCTCAAACCATACACTGTATCTTGATTCTTTTCACAAAATAGCCACAGACTGATTTTTTTTTTCTTTTTTTCGGAGCTGGGGACCGAACCCAGGGCCTTGCGCTTGCTAGGCAAGTGCTCTGCCGCTGAGCTAAATCCCCAACCCCCCCACAGACTGATTTTTATTTTCTCAATTTATGCTATAAGCTGATCTGAGAACCAATCCAATTATTTCATTGGTTCGATCAGGACAGCATGCTCTTAAACATGTGTCAAGTGAAGCACTTAGGAATTCCACAGCTGGGCATAACCATTCTTTGGCTATTGTCCTCGGACCCTTTTTTTCTTTTTTCTTTTTTTTTCCTGAGCTGAGGACCGAACCCAGGGCCTTGTGCTTGCTGGGCAAGCGCTCTACCACTGAGCTAAATCCCCAACCCCGTCCTCAGACTCTTAAAGGGCTTTGCCCCAGCAATACATTCCCTCTGCCTCAGTTTCTAGTTCAATTAGGGAGGAGGCAAACAGAGAAGGGATAGAGGAAATAATGTAGATGAACTGGCTATGCCCACCATGTTGGGGATCCCTACAGAGATGCCTATCAGGTGGTACTGTTCTCTGGGATGAGTCAAATGTCTTTAATGCCCTCTCTCATCCTTGCATACTTCCTTGCACATATCACAGCTTCCACTGATTTTTTTTTTTTACATTGTGGCAGGATTTGCCTGGGTCACTCTGTGTTGTGTCTGGCACAGTTCCAGCATACCCTTCAGCACGGACACCCTTGTAGGAACCTTCCGTCATCTGCTGGTCACTTCCTACAGCGCTCTGGAGTTCATGAAATGCATGTTTCAGCGTAGTGTTCTACCATCTTTTCTGTTTGTTTCCTTTGTAAATTCTCTTTGAAAAAAATCACTGACGACAAGGAATTTAGAATGTCAGTGACCAAAAGCTATGCCACTCCTGTAAGATGGTGATCTGTGGTCATTTACAATGCCTGGACTTGGCATCAAGTTCTCCTCCTTACCGTGCTTCCACCTCCAGTCCCCCCTCCTCAGAGGTCAGGGTCACTGAGTAGCTCAGAGGCTTGATATCTGTGATGCACGTGATTGTTTTAGTAAAGACCATTTCATCTCCCCAGATGGAGCAATATGGTTCCTGGGCTTCTTGATGATCTGAAGCCCTGAGAGGTGGAAGCTGAATCAACCCATCCCTTTGGGCTTAGGGAATAACAGGTATAACCAGACATAGAATAAATCCTGCCACTAACTCAGAATGAGTGACAACCAATACCCCAGCATTCAGATGCTGCTAACACATTCCTGCGACGCCATGTGATCAGGGAACAGATATATGGTAGGAAGCTGGGAAACAGCCTTGTTGTTCATCCACCCCAGATAAACCTGTGTCCAGCAAACTCGAGGAAGCCTAGAACAAAGACACAGAAGCCATGCATTTTTTAAAGCAAATCTATTAGAACCTGCAAAGATACAATCAACAATGAATGCTTTTCAATTAAGTCCAGTGAGCTGAAGGTACAATGTTCCTTTGCTTGAAATGCCGTAACTCCGTGGCATACTGAAGAATTACATACAGCTCTTACAGGGCTTCCTGGATATGCTAGAGTATCGCATTAACCATGCCATAGTGACTCTTAAGTAGACACCGGAGAGCGGTAGATATGCCTGTTGTTGAGTCTAGGCTGTGATGATTTTAGGTTGGTTTTAAAAGTAGGAAGCTGTAAAACAGTGGGTTTCCATACAAAGCACCATCTACTCCCTACCCCCTGGGAGAGCAGGCGGCTTAACCACTGAATTATACAGTTTTAAAACCAGAACCACCCGTGTCTGTCTACATCTCTGATTTTTTTTTTGCACTGTGCCCAGATTCACGTGAGTGTCACCATAACCCTCTTGTGCTATCACGCCATCATTCTGAGGTGGCTCGTGCACTGCCACCTCACTATCAAGCTCACCCCCTGAAATGCCTGCCATTCTTGGCTATTGGCAATGACTGGCCTGTCCTGTCACCACTTTCATTTTCTCATTTAGAGACACTTTTATGATCGCAATCACAGAGTGTGCAGTATTTGAAGACTGGCCCTGTAAAGCCCAGAAACACCACCACTGAGCTCTGTCCAAGTCTTTGCAATTTCAAGTAATTTGTTTTCTTTTATTGCTGACTAGCACTCTCTATGTAAGATACCATCCACTTGTGGATTAAAAGCCATTTGGTTCTTTCTAGAGCCACTACAAATAAAATTGACCATTTACATTTAGTGTAATTATTAAAATGTTAGGACACAAGGCCATTCTAATTTTTGTCTGTTTGCTTTGTTTTCCTTTTGCTACCTTTTTGTGTGCAACTAAGAAAAAGAGTTGAAATTCTACTTTGATTTGTCCGCAGTGTGCATGTATTTCTCTAGGTGTATATTTTATGTATGTTTTCGCTCCTTGATGTCTGTAATTATATACGTGTAATTTTCACAAGTTGCTGGTGGTGAGATTATACCATCTTGTAGAGAACGAAAGACTTTTCAGTCTTACTGTAGACTTTTAAGTCTTTAATTGTCTATCAACGTATATCTACAATCTTCTTAAATGCTCTCTTTATATACATCTAGAAAACCACATGAAATATCTTTCAAAGACGTTTCCACAAACAGGCAACATAGAAACAAGATAAATAAAGTAAAAAATCATAAAGTGATTCAGTGACTTGGGCAGCACCGGAGAGCCTGTCTTCCAGAATATTCTCTGTGCCACTCTGTCTTCTAATTTGGGACTTTTCCTCTTCAGAGTCGTTTATTTCTGTTAGCTGATTGGTCTTCGTGTTTTTTGCCATAAGCTACTCTAGGAGGTGGATGGTGAGCGTAACCTGGGGAATGGAGATAGACACAAGAGACTAAGGCAACTGCTCCAGGCCACCACCGCCAAACACAGGTTATACTGAGGTCGCACCAGGGTCACCCAGGCTGTACCTGGCTCTCAGGAACAGGGACTACTGTTACTGTGCATAGTTTCTGTTCTTTTTGAGGAAAGAGGAACCCATAGCTTTGTAGCAAATCTTCCTAGGCTTACAACAACTATGGCAATGGTATTTCATAGCACGAAAAAACCCATCAATATTAAGTAAGATGCAGAAGATGACTGCTAAGTGCTCCGTCTCTCCAGTCTTTGTCTGGTAGCTGCCAGCACTTCCTAGCTAAAAATGTGTCTAACTAGAGTGCCTGCCAGACAAACAAAGATGTTTGCCTGCCTGGTTCTCAGTCCTGATGAATATGCTTAAACCCTATCTAAGACACAGAAAAGACAGAAGTGCGGGGAGCGGCTTCTTTGAGGATGGAAAGGACGTATCATCGTGTATGCCAGCTAGTCAGAGGGCTTCAAATCTGTGAGGCGATTTTGAGGGCCACCGTGCCGAGATGTGTCAGCTTGAGTGGGGATGAGTTAGGGAGAGGACAGCAGAAAGAGCAAAGGGAGGAATCCACAGCCAAGACCCAGACCCTTCCTGGCACAGGCTGTAGCTGCAATGTTTTCCTTAACGTCTCTCTTTGCTGACTTCTGCGGCTATCTAGAAAATGTAATACACATTCTCTAGAGAAAGTGTTTCAGGCCAGCAGTTGATCTACACAGCAACCCACAGACTGGCTGCTGCTCTCTCTAGATCACGTTCCTGAAGCATCGGTCTCAGAGAGGATGAACCTGTTGTCGTGAACATGGCTTCCTAATGTGTACATCCTGGGTTCTACATACTAACTGGGACACGTGAGGTTGGGATCCCTGTAGAAATCCCCATGCTTGGATTGAAAATGCCTAAAACACTGAATTCACCTAGGACCTCAGAAAGGTACAAGATAAGCAGCCCCCGTCTTCCAGGCAGCCACTTCTCAAAAAAAAAAAAAAAAAGAAAAAAAAAAAAAGGTGCATTATCAGAGTGCATTTTAGATCACATGTACCGTGCAGTTCCGCAAGAATGAAGTAACCTTCCACACTTCTCCAGGAAGCTCAGAAGTGACACTTTGGGTTCTCATGCAGACCACACCAAGGATGTCCAAACAGCACGGGGCTCTGAGCCTCTTCTGTCTTTACACACTAGCATCAAAAATACAAACAAATGAAAAATCCAAAGTTCCGTAATGAGCACTTTCAAGAAGAACCCAGATTTGGTTTCAAAAAAGAAGCCCAGAATCCTAATGAGGGGGTCATGAACTGGCTTAAAGCCACAATGGAGGATGGGACAGAAAGGAATGAAAACTTGGTTTCAAACGAGAACTGTGTCTGTCATTCCCCCCTCCTTTTTTTTTTTAAATGTTTTTAGATTGATCAATCTTGTTATTTAATTACAGCTGCTGCTTAACTCAGCAATCTTCCTGCCTTAATCTCTCAAGTCATGGGACTGAGGGGTGCTCAACTTCTCTATTTTACCACAGGCTTGGTAGAAGGTGTTGTTGATGCTGGCTAACGGGAAAGGAAGGAAGGAGGGAGGGAGGGTGGGAGGGAAGGAAAGAAGGAAAGAAAGAAGAGGGAAAAGGAGGGGAGAGAGAGAGGGAGAGAGGAAGAAAGCAGGAACTCTCCTAATGTCTGTTTCCACCCATGGTCTTCAAGCCACAAATGGAAGGCCCGTAAGCCTCCCATCTAAAAGGGAACCATATGCTGTTCCTGTGTGGTCTGACAAATTCTGTTAGCAGAGCTCCCAACCTTAAGACCTGGCTAGCGAATTTATGAAATTATTTATGTAGAGTTTTGCCTAAAACTTGGAAGAGAGAGTTATCCGTGTCGCTTTTCTCCATCGCAGTGTTAGAAATTGTGGAGAAGAGAAAACAGGTTAGGGGTGGTGCCTTTAATCTTCCTCTTGGGAGGAAGAGGCAGGCTGACTCATGCTGGAAGACAGTCCCCAGTGAAAAGAGCAGAAAAGATGAGCCTAGTTAGAAGAGGCTACCACCCTGCGCTGTGATCCCCGATGGTACAGAGGGTATCAGAGAGGAGTCAGGACATCAGCCACAGCAACCCACAGCAAAGCCCACATCTTCAGACATCAGTCTCCCAGATGTTAGAGATGCAGGGCTGGGTTAAAGGATGCTCAATGCTTCTCTTACTGCCTCATCCTCTGCTTATTTTCCTGGTATACACAGTGAATTCCTGGCTAGCCTAGGCTACATAGTGAAACCTTGTCTGGGAGAAAAAGAAGAGGAAACAAAAGTCAGGAAAGCCATCCATGTAGATGTAGCTGTGGGTACCAGAAGCAGACCTGAGGGTATCTTTCTTGTGAGATCAGGGCTGTTTGAGTGGCCATTTCCACTTCTGATAGATATTTCCTGCAGAGATCCTCACACCTAGGACCCTATTACAGATATGGCAGTAGCCTCATCTTTAGACGGGCTTCCAATAAATCATCAGCTATGTTAAAGGAAGAGAAAGATATAAAGAGAAGTGGCCACATCTAAGAGGATGTGGTGAGCAGATCCTGTGATACTGATGGGTTAAATACAGTCTACTCAATGGTGTGTGTCACAGCTATTTTAAAATAGACCCTGGAACACACAATTTTCAGGATGCAGAATTGCCAGAAAATAATCTAAACCACGTGACAATCCAGATGCTCATCACAGAAATATTTCCATTAGTGCAAAATTGGAAACAACTTTAATGCCCACAAGAATGTATCCTTATGTATATCATGAGAACAACTGTCTTGCAGCTGTTTACAATGTTGGTTCCAAAGACCATGTGACAACATGGGCTTCCGAAGAGGGTAGAAAGGACATGAAGACTCTAATTTTAGTCATGTGGAAACATACACACAGAAAAATAACTGGGACAAAAACATGCCCTTTTGTAGCTGGCTTATGCCACAAAATGGTGGACATGGTAAGCGACTTTATTTAGAACTAGATTGTGCTTCAGTTATTGTCATAATGAAAAATATTTAATACTGGGGGGGAACCACAATGGGAATTTTAATCTGCATTATTCTGAGATTTTTTAGAAGTGTTG
Source organism: Rattus norvegicus (assembly GCF_021556685.1). Classification (NCBI taxonomy): domain Eukaryota; kingdom Metazoa; phylum Chordata; class Mammalia; order Rodentia; family Muridae; genus Rattus; species Rattus norvegicus. The sequence goes on along the minus strand of NC_141549.1, from coordinate 8,370,140 downwards.
CAAGCTAAGCATCAAGAAAGGAATATGAGTCCCTAGGAGCAGGAAGATGACGGGTGCTGTCTGCTGTCATTTATAATGTGAAGAAGAAATGAGCCAGTCCCCGGCACTGAGGCCCCCAGAACTGTGCACTGGCCACTGCTGCATAACCAAATCAGCAGAAAGGCCTGTGCAAGGTGTCTTCCTCTGTCTTTGCTCTCATGCCTAACATTGTGAGTGAAAGGGGCACCACGGGTCTGAAGAGAGCTTACAACGGTGGGACCGTTCCCTCACCCTGGCCATTTCTGCCTGAAGAAGTAATACAGTCCTGACTCTGCCTACAGCCATGTCTCAGCTGCACATAAGTCTTCCTTCATGGAGGAAACAAGTCTGCTGTGTGTCTGCTCCAGGCTGCCTGGCTCAGAAGCCCACAGGCTCTAGCGTTTCATTTTCTCAGGTGAAGGAACCAGACAGGAGTAAGGAGTAAGGAATCCGAGGAGGTAGGTGAGTCGCCATAAGCCTTCATCTGCCCAATTCTAGACTCGGTTCTGGATTTTATCTCTGCCAGCCCAGCCTGTGAAAGTGAATGCGTAACAGTGAAGCCCTTGAGCATGACGGTCTTGTGGAAGCTGAAATGGTAAAGTCCCTGACTGCTAAGTTACTCAGGCCAGAATGCTCTGCCCATCTCTCTTTACTTGGCCTCTCTTCCAGCTCATACAGTACCAGCCAAGCCTTTCTCCTTTGCACATGCTCCCTGCACCTACCACAGTGACCCATACACACCTCTCCCTCTTCCTAAGGGTCTGAAAAGGTCCTGGGTACAGTCAGCCAAGGACCTCCAGAAAAACTCCTAGGGCAACCGTGTAAACAGTCAAAAGCTGCTTCTGGCTTTCCTGGTGATATTTAATGGTGATGCTTCCCCGTCTCTCAGCCACTACTCTCCTGCCAACCCATGTTCTCAGACTGCTGGCCTCTAAGGCCTAGATCCAACATTTTCTGATAGAGTGAGTTTTACACTTGGGAGCTGGCAATATGCCCCTAAATGCCAGTGACAGTAAGAGTGTGTTGGTAGCATTAATTCCCTGGCCATAACTGGCCGCCAGGAGAGTTCAGGACAGAAATGAGATGGAGAGACAGATGAGAGTCCTTTCTTGGTTCCCTGTGCTTGCAAACATGGATATTTGTGTGCAGGAAAGAAGTGAACTGCACAGAATGGCAAGTAACCAAAAGCCCTTCAATCAACCAAACCATAGTCCAAGAGGTAGGGAATAGTGTTTTATGGCTTGGATGGAAAGGCTCCCACAGTAATACAAGAGCCCTCTCCTTTGGGTGCAGCCCACTTCCTCATCTCCCCTCCTTTCTCCCTCCTGCCTCAGGGTCCCAGGTCACCTCCATTCTTCCTGGGATTCCTTGGCTGTTGAGTTGGGTGAAACCAAATTGGAAAAGATGGCCTTTCTCGGTGCAGAGGGGGCCATGCTCCTGATTTTGTTCAACTTGTCCCTGGCCTGTTGGCATTTTTGCAGGCAAGAGGAACACAGATCCTTCTCTTCCACCAGATAGAGGTTTTCTAGCCTTTTGATGGAGTCTACAAACATGTCTGACTCATCTGGTTTTGGGAAGGGGTTCCTCTTTACGTTGAGCTTCTTCAGTTTGGGAAGCTTGGAGATGCCGGCAGGGATAGAGGTCAGCAGATTGTCGTGTAGCCCCACCTCATGGAGCTCCTTCAGTGCCCCCAGTGTGGTGGGCACGCTGTCCAGGTGGTTAAGGCCCAGATTCACGGTGCGGATGTTCTTGAGCTGGTTCAGCTCCACGGGTAGCCCGTTGGTGGTCAGCCTGTTGTTACTGACATTGAGGAAGAGCAGGGAGGTCATCTGGCCAATGGACTCGGGGAGTTTGTCAATATAGTTACTGTGCAGGTCGAGCCATCGCAGATTCTGGAACTTGGAGATGGAGTCGGGAATTTTTCTGATCATATTCCGGCTAAGATCGAGCTCATCTATCTCATTGAGCCGTAAGATACACTTGGGGAAGGTGGTGATTCCCATCTTGCTCAGATCAAGACGCTTTCTCCCATCGAATGTGATTTTGATACAATTCTTTGCCACATTAAGGGTGATCTTTTTGCCCTTGGGGCTTTTCCCGCCCTTGGCCATGGTCTCTAAGTATGGGAGTGTATTTGAAGAATGTTTTTCCCGAGCTGATGGTGATGGGTTTGAGGAAGAAGTCACATGAAACTGCTAGAAGGTAGGCTCTGATAAGAACAGAAGAGACAAATCGAATTAGTAGGGGACCCCACACTATGCTGTGATCCTTGATGATACAGAGAGGAAAAATTAAAAAACAAAACAAAACAGGGTAAGAGAGAGAGAGATCAGGGCAGCTGCAGCAGCAACCAACAGAGGTCTTCAACTGTTCTCATCTCTTCAGATTTCAGTTTCCCAGGTGTTAGAGGTACATGGCTGAAGGATACTCAGTACTTCTCTTTCTCACTCTCTGGCTACTGTCTTGGGAATTAGCCTCCTGACTTCAGGCTGTGTGCTTGCATGTACGTGTGTGTGTGAATGTGTGTGTGTGTGTGTGAGTGTGAGTGTGTGTGAGTGTGTGTGAGAGTGATGTGTGTGAGTGTGTGAGTGTGTGAGTGTGTGTGAGTGTGTGAGTGTGTGTGTGCATGAGTGTGTGAGTGTGTGTGTGAGTGTGTGTGAGTGTGTGTGAGTGTATGTGTGTGAGTGTGAGTGTATGTGTGAGTGTGTGTGAGTGTGTGTGAGTGTGTGAGTGTATGTGAGTGTATGAGTGTGTGTGTGTGTGCATGAGTGTGTGAGTGTGTGTGTTTATGTGTGTGAGTGTGTGTGAGTATGAGTGTGAGTGTGTTTGTGAATCTGAGTGTGTGTGAATGTGTGTATGTGTGTTTGTATGTGTGTGAGTGTGTGAGTGTGAGTGTGTGAGTGTGTGAGTGTGTGTGTGTGCATGAGTGTGTGAGTGTGTGTTTATGTGTGTGTGTGTGTATGAGTGTGAGTGTGTGAGTGTGTGAGTGTGTGAGTGTGTGTGCATGAGTGTGTGAGTGTGTGTTTATGTGTGTGAGTGTGTGTGAGTGTGTGAGTATGTGAGTGTGTGAGTGTGTGTGTGCATGAGTGTGTGAGTGTGTGTGTTTATGTGTGTGAGTGTGTGTGAGTGTGTGTATGTGTGTTTGTATGTGTGTGTGAGTGTGTGTGTGTGAGTGTGTGTGTGTGTGTGTGTGTGTGTGGTTATGTGATACCTGATTGACTCACATATAGAGTCTCCTTAGTATTGTCAGAAGACCATCCTGGGGAGGGAGAGGCTGCTGCTGTCAAAGGCAGCAGAAGCTTGGAAGGAGGAAAATAGAAGTGTTAAAAATGACTACCATATTCCTCTCACATTTGGGACCCAGAAGAGCTAGCAGGCCTTGGTTACTGTGACTGCAGAGTGATGTGGGCCAGGGGAGTCAGGGCTTATCTTCACAGCAGTACCCAGAATCCCATCCTCTCCCCAGGCAGAGAGGGAGCCAGGGTGGGCTTGGCAGCTTCCGGAGAACGTCTGTTCATCTCCCATGCTCCACAGCCTCTGCTACATCCCTCACACTGACATCAACTAAGGATTGCTCTGCATAAATAGGTATGCTGACTGGTAGCATGAGCACAGAGCCCTAGAATAGAGAGTGACAGATGATCATGGCCTCGGCATGCTTGTCTTAGAAGTCTAGTTCTGCAGCTAGCAGTTTTCTTGAGCGCTCTGCCTCAGTCTTCCCCATTTGTGAAAATAGCCCCTTTACAGAACTCGTAGGGAATAGAGATCATCTAGTACTGCAGTACTCATAATGCTGGCTTGTAAACATTAGTTACTAAGTACACACAGTGTCTCTCAGGAGATCCAATGCTGTTCTGCTGTTCAGAAAGGAAGACTGAAGCCCAGAAGTGAGGGAGGTCAACAGCTTAGAAGAAGTAGGCTCTAGACCATTGATTCCCAACCTTCCTAATGCTGTGACCCTTTAACACAATTCCTCATGTTGTGGTGACCCCAACCATAAAATTACTTTGTTGCTAGTTTTTAACTGTATATTTGCTACTGATATGAATAGTAACTTAATATCTGATATTCAGGATATCTATACATGACCCCCAAAGGGGTGGTGACCCACAGAACCACTGCTCCAGGTAGTCAGCAAGGGAGCAGCACATTCACAGATTATCCACAGTCTGAACAAAATTGAAACAATCAAAACCAGCGTATGGAAGCAAAACAGTGATTCAAGGCAGATTAGGAACCTTTGTTCTCCAAGTGGGAAGAAGACATGGGTCCTGGAGAGGCTGCTGAGCCATTGCAGCAGACAGGGGTTCAGTTCTCAGTGCCCACCTTGAGCTCACAACCTCCTGTAATTCTAGCGCCAGAGGATGCAGCGCCCCCTTCTGGCCTTTGTACATACTACATCAAGACACACGGACATACACAACTTAAAACTCAAGCCCTTTCTTTTAAAAGAAACTGAATGTCTCCCTGACCCCAGGTGTATGAATAAGGCAGGGGTTCGATTGTACCTCTCAGCATAATATTGGGAATTCTAGGCAGTGACATAATGCAAGAAAAAAAAAGGCATATCATTAGAAATGAATGAAGTAAAGATGTCTGTATGCACAGGTGACATGATTTTCCACATAAGGAATGTTACAAAATTTCTTGAACATTCTTTAAACTGATAACCAAGATTAGCAGATCATAGGAAGCAATGCTAACACACAACCACTGCCCCCCACATATCTACATGTTATTCAGTAACAACTGGAAGCTAAAACTTGAGGGAAAAAATGTTCCCAAAAGTTTACATATTTTAGATATATAATAATGAGGACTTCTATGATGAAAATTTCAAAATACTGACCTAAAAGAATCTAAATAAATGTAAAAGCAACACCCACATGAATAGAAAACCCTTATGATCATCCTGAAATTAATTAAAATATCATGATTCCAATTAAACTTTCAGCAAGATTATATACATATCTACCTATATATAGATTTTATATTTCATGTTTATATGCATAAACATTTCTAAAATTTGAAATTCTAAAGTGTTGAAACATAAAAGAATTAGAAATAAAAAAATTTTTTTTGAGAAAAAGAGGGAATGGAGGATTCGTATACAGTAATTTAAAAACTCATGTGATTACCCGGTGCCCTCGACAGGACAGATACGTGGACTAAGGAGACAGGAAACACCATCCAGAGCATAAATGTGTACAAACATAACAAACACAGGCAGCTGATTTCTGATGACGTTTTAGTAGAAAAACAAACTTTCCAGCAAGTGGTGTTGGGTGATGATTGCCCATTTATATGTTAAAAGAAGTGAAATAAATTATTAACAAGTTAATGAAAATAACATGAACACAAAGTGTATCATGGATATGGATGTAAGCTATAAGACTTTTAGAAGAAACTGGGGAAATTTTTACGAACTGTAGTTTGGCAAAAGTATGTTCTCCAAAAGATAATGTTATAAAAAATAATGGGCTTGAAAAATTTAAAAAATTTTGCTCTGCGAGCAAACTATTAAGCACGTGAAGGTAAAGCAGAGAGTGGAGGGAAATGTATGTAAGCCAATGTCTGGAATCCAGAATACAGGAAGAAGGTCTATAGTGAAAACAAACATAAAACCAATGGCACAGAGATGGAGTGATCACAGTAGGGCACACAGTAGGGCACACAGTAGGGCACAAACAAACAGTTTGGCTCTTTCATATAAAATTAACCTCTTTCTCACCATAAGAGGGTTTAATCTTCCCCAGCAGGTATTTACTCCAGGAAAAGAAAAACATCACATTCCTATGAAAGCTCATTCCTGTGTTTATCAATGTCCCATCCATAAGTGCCCCAGAGGGGGAGGTACATCCTTAATTACATGGGTATTAATCACGGCTGAGCATAAGTAGAGAGGTTATGCTGACCACCTCTGCCTGCTTCTTATACTTTGTGTGTGTGCACTGAAAGGTCACATCTCATCTTACATAGTTATGCTGTTATCTGTGAAAAATAAAAAAATGCACTTAAAGGAGTTATAAAGAATTGTTGGTAAAAAAAAAATACCACCTTCACTCCTGTGTACAACAACCTACATTATTCCTAAAAGCACATTGCTTCCTAGAAGAAGCCACTTGAAAGGTCTGTAGGATGAGTGAATCCATTTATGTAGCTGCAGGAAATGGATCCACCAGGGTAGGGACTACAGGCTGGGGACACTAGGCTACCAGGGAGTAGTGTGTGTGTGACTTTTCTGGGATGGTATTGTCACCACATTTTAGGACGATCTTTTTGAACTTGAAACTAATTGGAACGTCGCAGTCAATCTCTGTGACTTTTTCCCTGTGCCTCCTTGTTCAGCCTAGGATGGACATCAAGGACATTTTTTGTGTGTGTCTGCAGCAGCCCCATTCTGTCTTTTAAAAGGCAGGCGGGCGTGAAGCGCTTGAGCTTTGCTGTGAGCAGAGGGAAGAGAAATTCACAGGAGGCATGTCCAAGAAACTCTTCTACACTCGAGTTCACACAAAAAGGATGAACTGAGCTCAAGAAAGCCCATATACTCATGACCGCCTGTTCATTAGCGTCTGGCCATGGTAGAGTGCCCAGACATAGCAAATAAAGTGAGGAATCAGTAGTAAAACTTGAGTTTCAGATAAACAAGAGTCAGTGTTAATTTGAATGTCTCAAATCCTGTTGTAGTCCTATATTCGACAACCACAGCCTAGGGCCTGAAAACATAGGTAAATGAAATTGCCCTTTCTCTGAGGTCCTTCTTTGTCCTTTGGGACTTACTTCAACCAAGTCCCTTTGTTTATTCTTGCCTGAATCCATCTGTTTAGTCACTGGTTGAACGTACTGGGGTCCTGCATGGTATCTAACCTTGATGGTCACTAATCCCGGCCACGAGACTGCCCTGTCAAAGGTTGACTGCCATTGGGTTTTCTTCTTTGGAGATAAATTAAGCATTGGTTAGAAGACTTCTAGACAAGAACGGACGCTTCCCATTAGACTAGGATCCAGCCAGACCATCTGAACCTGCTCACACAGCTCACCCATGCTGTGGGAAGAAGCTCTACCAGGTCTTAGCAGTGGAAGCAAGGGATCAGTGAGGACATGACTATAACATACCCTTCCATTAAGGAGCCCCTCTCCAATGGGACCTTTGGCTCAGAGCCTGTCCATCAATCAGCCTAAGGCAGAGTAGGGGTCTGACTGGACTAATGCACTTTGAAACCTCCCTAGTGAGTCTGGATCCCCAGACAGATCAAGCCAGGTGGGAGCGTGAGGAGCACCTCCCCCTCCTTAATGCATCTCCTCAAGGCCACTCTTTGATGGCTGGGATCATCAGCTGTGGAAGGCCTGGTGTGCTGGGCTGATCAGAGACACTTCTGATCCTGGAAGCTCTTTAGCGCCGCTAAAATGAGGCAGTGCCGTGAGCTCTATGTCAGGGGCAGAGAAATCAGGGACCTTTCCCCTGTTACTCTTTTGTTTAAGGCCAGGCCCATACACCCATGGAATAGGGGAGTAAATACTGACAGTAGAAAAGTTAAACAGATAGAATCAACACTTATTAAGTAGACTGTTCTTTCAGTTCGTGGAAGTCTTCAAATACCACAGTGCGCAGCCCACATAACCCTGCAGTCGTAGGGAGAAAGACACCGAAATACAACAGACAGACAGATGGGCTATGAGTGGGGAGGGAGTGGGGAATAGATGGGTCATAGATTTTGTTGCACCTGAACACTACAAAACCTCATACAAGAGGGTTCCAAGTGAGCCCTGTTTTCTTGTCTTTTACAGTTACAGTGTTTTTTTTTTTTTTTTTTAACTTGGGGGGAAAAGTGGGCCAGTTGGTCTGATTTTAATTTCTGAATAATTTTTCTATCTAGTCATTGTGAATGAAACAGCATGGAAGGACACCCCATGGATATCTAAATTAAAAATGTAATGGCAACCTATATTTTAATACCATCCAAACATTTGCAAGCATCTTCAGCTCCGAGATCTTGATAATCATCATAATACTAGTATGTGTCTGGTGCTTCCCACTCATGAGTCTTAGACTTCATTTTTAAGTAACACTGTTCTTACAGGTTCAATTTGTCTGAATAATTTCCCAACATAGTATCATAATAATTACTTCATTCTTTGGCTGACACATTAGATGTAGTGTAGACCCAGAGTTGAACTGGACTGGCCAAATGCCACTGTTTGGAGGAAACTGTGTCACACAGATGAGAAATACCCTTTGCTTGTGGGCCGTCTCTTAGGTGATAACGAGAACTTTCCTGGGAAATCCATTTACCCCAAAGCACAGATGCTTATGAACGAGGCATAGTGTTGTACCCCAACAAACCCTCCTCCTCACTTGAAAGAGAACAATGCATAACTCTCTCAATTCCCCAAACACTCCAGCTGAGCCACATGGCACCTGCTGTTGGTAAAGAGGGGGGAATGGTATGTCACATTGTTAAGAATTTTAACTTGAAAAGAATTCAAGTTAAAACTTCCAAGTATGATGCTGTGTATGTTACTTTTACTCCCCACCCCCCGCCCTTGGAAGTCAGTAAGTCCAGGCCTGATCGTCACAGGTTGAGCATCCTTTGATAGCATTTGTTCTTTTCCATCTCGTTTACTGAGCAGAGAAGAAGCTGGCTTCCCTCCTGTGTGATTTCCCACATGGCTTCATATCATTCCCTGTGGCCCCTTTTCCCAAACAGGTCCACTCACTCTGAAGACCCAAATTAGTCACTTGGGTTGCAGAGACACTGAGGTCACTGAGACCCTTGTGTGGAGATGGTGTTTCTGGAACTCCTCACAGATCCCCAAATCAGGCTTGCCCTCTCACAGTCTGCACAGGAGGAAACTACTGTTTGTCCAGCACCCACTCTGGGCCTGGGACTGTGAGCTGCTTGGGAATGTAACTAGGAAGTGCTCCACTCTTTTACTAACTGCCTCTACCTCAGACAAACGTAGACAGCGTGGATAGCTCTTACAGGGACTTGATCTCAGGGTTTTCTGATGTTTATTGTGTTAATGCTGCTGGCTGTCCAGTCACGCACCATCATTGACTGGGCGAGATATGCTGAGGCCCTTGATGTGAATGTGCTACAGGGCCCTCATGTGTCTAGTCCCTACTGCCATCACACCAGAGACCAATCCTGTTTATTAAAGGAAGGAACTGAGACTCAGAACCATCAAGACCTGCCCCAGGTCACACAGGGCACAGTCAAAGTCAAACCTAGATGATTCCGATTGCTAAAGGTATATACAAACCTTCGCTGTCATCTGCTGTCCCTCAGCCTCCTTTGTGTCACCTGTGCTACAGTGGTGACAAATGTCTCCCGAAGAGGTCACAATGCTGGATTCTGTTGACTTTCAAATGACAAAAGCATTCTGGAATCCTAGTATTACCATGCTAAAAGGCCTGCCTAGCCTTCTGCAACATAATATTAAGGTCATACTCCTTCCCAAGAAGGTGAATTCTTACTAGTAGGCTCCATGACAGTGAGACCCAAGTGTGGTAGAGTTGTCTATATTTGTGGAAATTATGTATATGCATATATATATCACATGCATATATACATATATGCACATTGTGAGATATATGTGCATATATGAGATGTATGCATATGTGTGCATATATATGATATAAGTTTTAATAATGTTCAATAGCATTGATGGGGTAGTTTAACTGTTAAAAAAAGCAAATGAGAAAAAGATTTTAGAAGTCGTATATAAACCTGTGTGCTTGCTTGACTGTGTGGGCAGGGATGAAGACGAGGACTTTGTCCTTCACCTCCTCCTTGTTCATCGAGCCAACTTAATGTGAGCATTTTTTTTATTTTGAATGAGCTAAGAATCCAAGGAGACAGGATCTTCAACCAGCCTGGCCTGTGATAAGAAGCTAACTGAATTTCTTGTTCCTGTCTAAGCAGTCGTGCTTTTGCCCTGGAGAGAGCTGGGTGATGTTCTCCACATGAGCTCACATTAAAAGCTAACTCTTCTGCTGGGAATAGTGGGGCATGCATGCAATTCCAGGACTTGAGAGGCAGAGACAAAAGGATCATCACAAGTTTAAGACCAGCCTGGTCTGCACAAGGATGTTTCTCATAAACATATTCATAGGCAGATATAGGAGTGTGTGTGTGTGTGTGTGTGTGTGTGTGTGTGTGTGTGTGTGTGTGTGAGAGAGAGAGAGAGAGAGAGAGACAGACAGAGAGACAGAGAGAAAGAGAGAGAGACACAGAGTCAAAGACAGACACACAGAGAGAGACAGAAAGACAGAGAGACACACAGAGAGAGACAGAAAGAGAGAGAGACAGAGTCAGAGACAGAGACACACAGAGAGAGACAGAGAGAAAGACAGAGAGACAGAGTCAGAGACAGAGAGACACACAGAGAGAGACAGAGAGAAAGACAGAGGGAGAGACAGAGTCAGAGACAGAGAAACACACAGAGAGAGACAGAGAGAGACAGAGAGAAAGACAGAGAGAGAGAGAGAGAGAGAGAGAGAGAGAGAGAGACACCAAGCTGTACACTATGTCATCTGCTGCCACCTGTCAGCCGATGCTTCCTGCCCCCTTTGCATCTCTCCTGGTGTCACTGTAGCCAAATCAGCCTCACATATGCCCGCCCTTTTCTTCACTGGGGTTTTTTCTTTGTCTTTCCTTCTGTCCTTACACCTCCCCCCTCAGAATCAGGGCTGTTCTTCCCGTTCTGCAGGGGAGGCTACTGAGTGATCAGGCGGGATAGGGGGGCTGAGTGATCTGCCCCAGCTCACCCAGAGATTTGTTCTAACATCGGAGAGGAATCTTCTTCCCATCCCATCCCAGCTCCCTCCCAGTCTGAAGAGCAGCAGTGTGTAGACATGGTGATCCTGCACTGATCTGGCATCTATCTGGTTAATCTGTAATGCTGTTCTGCGGATCTTGCTGGGACCTTCTGTGTTTGCGGGCGTGCCCACCCTCTGTTATTTACTCCTCTCTGTGCACCAGCGTGGCTTGGCATGCATGCCGCCTGGAAGCCACTCTCTGTCAAACTGCCCTCTTCCCCCTGGTGGGTAATAAGAATTCAACTTTTATTTGGAGCAAAAGTTCCCCAGGGGTCACATGGCCCCATAATGAGAGATTATGATTTCTTATTGGTTTAATGGCGTCTATTTTGTACTTCTGGATGTACTCTGTTTTAATTGGATTTGTTAAGGGAACAAAAGGGAATAGGTGCCTTACAATTAAAATAAAATTTTAAGATTATTAGTTTAACAGACTAGAAAGGCCTTGTTCATCAACCCCAAGTTCCAAGCACACAAAGCAACCTGAATGCAAGCAGAGGACAAAGGACCCCCTGTCAAAGGCTGCTTCCAGACCCTGGGCAGTGGGCTCAGCCATGTGGCAGCTGCCATGGTTCAAGCTCCACTCTTGCAGACACGTTTGCTCCCTTTTTCTTTCATAGCCACCCTTCCTTTGACAGGCCAAAAAACTGGGGTTCAGAGAAGCAGTATGGCAGAGTAGGTAGGTTACAGAGCTGACCATCAGCTTCCCACTCACCATCTGAGGGAGACTGGACAACCTTCTGATCCCCATGAACCTCAGCCTCCACTGCTGGCGATAGAGAATACAGAGTGGGGCGTGGGGGCCGGGATACAGGGCAGCCTTTGGAGGGGGGTGGAGAGAGGTGGAGGGGAGCAAGAACAGTTGGATAGAACCTGCCAACAGTAGACCTATGCTGGGTAGAAACCCCTTGTAAAGTTCAGCCTGACAGCTTCATGTACTACGGTGGTTCTCAACCTTCCCAATGCTGTGACCCTTAAATCAGTTCCTCACATTGGGGTGATCTTCCCCCAACTGTAAAATTATTTCTTTGAGACTTCATAACTGTAATTTTGCTAGTTGGGAATCATAATGTAAGTATCTTACATACAGGTTATCTGATACATGACACCCAAAGGGGTCACGACCCACAGGCTGAGAACTGCTGGTATACTATGCCAGCCACCCCTGACTCCTAGGTTTTTTCTTCATCCTGGAAGACAAGGGGACACGTGGACCCTTCAAGGTGCACAGGGCCCATGTTGTGTGGGGAGGCCTGCAGTACATGCATTTTTGTATGCATTGCACAACACCTCTTGACCCTGGTACAACTAACTTGTTTATTGTTTTTTTATATACATTAAAATTATTTCTAGAACACATTTGTTAAAAAGTTTTGTGATCGAAAGGAGATTAGGCCTGCCAATGTTTGATGGTTGCTGAATGTGATGGCTAGCCTTGGGTCAGGGTCAGGAATACTTTCAGTTTAAAAAAATATAGATTTTTTTATAGGCATGTGTGTGTGTGTGTGTGTGTGTGTGTGTGTGTGTGTATGTGTGTGTGTATGTGGGTGTATGTGTATGTGTGTGTGTGTGTGTGTGTATGTGTATGTGTATGTGTGTGTATGTGTGTGTATGTGTATGTGTGTGTGTATGTGTGTGTATATGTGTGTATGTGTGTATATGTGTATGTGTGTATGTGTATGTGTGAGTGTGTATGTATGTGTATGTGTGTATGTGTGTGTGTATGTGTGTGTATGTGTGTGTATGTGTATGTGTATGTGTATGTGTGTGTATGTGTATGTATATGTGTGTGTATGTGTGTATATGTGTATGTGTGTATGTGTGAGTGTGTATGTGTGAGTGTGTATGTATGTGTATGTGTGTGTATGTATGTGTATGTGTGTGTATGTGTGTGTATGTGTTGTATGTGTGTGTATGTGTGTGTATGTGTGTGTATGTGTGTGTATGTGTATGTGTGTGTATGTGCATGTGTATGTGTGTGTATATGTGTGTATGTGTGTATATGTGTATGTGTGTATGTGTGAGTGTGTATGTATGTGTATGTGTGTATGTGTGTGTATGTGTATGTGTGTGTATGTGTGTGTATGTGTGTGTATGTGTGTGTATGTGTGTGTATGTGTATGTGTGTGTATGTGCATATATGTGTATGTGTGTATGTGTATGTGTGAGTGTGTATGTATGTGTATGTGTGTGTATGTATGTGTATGTGTGTATGTGTGTGTATGTGTATGTGTATGTGTATGTGTGTGTATGTGTATGTATATGTGTGTGTATGTGTGTATATGTGTATGTGTGTATGTGTGAGTGTGTATGTGTGAGTGTGTATGTATGTGTATGTGTGTGTATGTATGTGTATGTGTGTGTATGTGTGTGTATGTGTGTGTATGTGTATGTGTGTGTATGTGCATGTGTATGTGTGTGTATATGTGTGTATGTGTGTATATGTGTATGTGTGTATGTGTGAGTGTGTATGTATGTGTATGTGTGTGTGTATGTGTGTGTATGTGTATGTGTGTGTATGTGTGTGTATGTGTGTGTATGTGTGTGTATGTGTGTGTATGTGTATGTGTGTGTATGTGCATGTGTATGTGTGTGTGTATATGTGTATGTGTGTATATGTGTGAGTGTGTATGTGTGAGTGTGTATGTATGTGTATGTGTGTGTGTATGTGTGTGTGTGTGAACGCAAGACTCTAAGATGTTAAGCATATGAGTGACCCCTTCTTCCTGACTTTGGACAGACATGACTGTCACCAAAAATCATCTGAACTACTACTGTGTTGAGGATAAATCAAAGTTTCAAACCTTGCAGACAACCCATGTTGGGGCCATCTGGTCTGTCCCTTTCCAGATGTGTGTGCAAGGACTATAGAAAAGTAAGCAGCAGGTGCCATGGTTGCCAGCCTAATTGGGGTGCTATAATAGGTCCGGGCTCAGTTTTCTCATCTGCAAAATAGATCAGTAAACGGTAATTTGTCAAAAGCATAAATGGAGTGATTAACGTATCCTAAGGGATATGATGGCAATGTAGTGATGCCAGGACCTGTGGACTAAGATTAATCCGGCAGCATCGCACACCATTTTCTCCTTCCCAGCATCAGCCCTGGTCACTCCCCATTTGCCAGCTATGTCACTAGTGGGCATGGGAAATAGTCTTTGCAGACCCCTGAACAAAACCACTGCAGCCTGTAAACACAGGCCATCAATACCACGCCAGCAGTAACAGAATGTAAAGGCAGCTTATAGATGTATTTACAGCTACAGTTCAGGCTAATCATTCACTCATTCATTCATTCACTCATGCATTCATTCATCGGTTTTTGTGGCGGTTGTACTTATAGGTCAGGTGACAGGCAGTGAATGACTAAGGCAGACGGTGTTGTGGTTTCCATGAATTTCCCAATTGCCGAGCAAGCGAATCAAGAAGTCAGGGGGTCATTTCCAGGGATGTAAATGCTCTGCTTTTGCAGAGAGTGCTGGAGTCAGGAAGCAGATGCCAGGGGCAGGGGAGAGGCTAATTCCAGAGGAGGCTGGGAAGTCCTCTCTAGGAAGGTAGCATTTGCACTGTTACTTGAATGCTTAGATGTCACATGGGAGGATGGGAGGAAGACTAGTTCAGGATGGGGGCATGGGCTGTCTCAAAGACAGACGCGCTGAAGGTGGAAGGAGCTGGGGTCCTAGAGGAGACATGAGAACATCTGAAGCAGAGAGAATGAGGATGTAGACAGAATGTGGGCGGGGCCTGGCACATGGAAGCAAAAGGCGTAGGACTGTGGCCTTAGCCACCCACTTCCTGCTAACAGGTAACTTCTGCAGGGAGTCTTTGTCTTCTCTTGACTTAGTTTCTTCAGGTAAACCAAGGTGGTAAAAGGCTCGCGGGATATATAAGACCCATGGCATGAAAGATGCTTAATATGTGTGAGGGACCCCCTGCCCAGGGGCAGGCCTGCATGTGCCTGGCTAGGAGTAGCTGGCTGCTGGGGAGACACAAGAGGGGAGAATTGGGCGGGTGAAGACAGAGCAGGGTAGCAGGAGAGAAAGGTAGTGTGCCACCAAAGGTATGTTTCAAGTCTGTTGTATGAGCAGTTTGGAGCCTTCTAGACTGTAAGCTAGACAGAGGAAACTAAAACAAACAAACAAACAAATAAAAAAAAAACAGACTGAAAGATTCTAGTGGCCTTGCATTTACTATTCATTTCTTCCCCTTTTAACGGGGTCTTTAGTTCTGTGGAAGTGCTTTGTGAGCCTCATCTTGTTTAACTCCTACACCCCCACTTCTTCCAGGAATAACGTCCAAGGCCTTGACAGCCTTTCTTTTATCAGGCCACACACTACCAACTTAGGGCCAGCGTCTCTGGCTTCCATGTGCCCTCCCAGTTAGCTTTTCCATGGAAGTTTGACTTCACAGTGTCCTGTAACATCTTTGGCTTTTCCGAGCCAAGGAGGAAGCTCCTGATTCATGACTTTCTCTAGGAGCTGGAGGAGCTGAGCTAGATCCTGGGGGACTATTTGTCCTGTCCAGGCCAAGTCCTATCCTCACGGCTTTGCACAGACAGAAAAGAAGGTGTGTGTAGCTCGCAGACCCAGCTATGGTATTAAGACAGGTCTCATTATCTGAGACCGATAGGGAACTGGGAATGATGGCCATGAATCGAATAGGTGATGATCTCAGGTGCCAGTTGCATGCCTGGGGTTTGCAAGCACGGCTACAAGAGGCCTGGAAAGATCACCTGGTTCCCCACTACTGTGCCAACAGAAGGGTGCGGGTTAGGAAGTTGTCTCCCTCCCAGCCCCAGGGGACCCCTGGAGACTCACAAAGAAGCTAGTGACACCAAGCAGCAGCACAGACAAACCACCAGGAGACAGGGTTGGACACTCCAGAATTCTGCAGGGGGTGGTAGCTGTCTCAACACTTCTGTCTGCTCCAGAAGCACACCCTCAAACCCAGAGGACAATGGGTCTCTCTAGCCTGGAGGCCAGTCACCGCTCTGTCCTTACCTATGGGTGACTTTACATAAGATTCTTGCATAAGGCCTTTCTGAGCCTGCATCTTACCTCCCCCTGCCACGGGCCAGCAAAGGTATTCAGAGAAACGCCATGTACCCACTGGTCATAGATCTCCCTTGCCAAGCATGTGCATGGTTCCAGGCGCCTGAAGACCAACCTGTGTCCCCCGCCAGCTGTCCTCGACAGGACTCTGGGTGTGTGGCCTCCTCTCCTAAATAATTAATCTGCTGATCAGATGGCGTCCGGACTCGGTAAATGAAGCAGCAGGGAGAGCAGGCATTTGTAAGCTGTGTCCTCAGAGGAGAGGGAAAGGCAGGTTCGAAGCAGAATAGTTAAGTGATGGCCACCAGGGAGCAAAGCCTTACCTGCTTTTTTGTCCTTAAGCTCCTTCGCTGTGAAACTTTGTCTCCAGGCAACAAGAATCTTGGTACTTGGTGTTAATTAGCATAACCTGACACCAGCCTACAAAGTGAAAGGAAAACAGGCTTGAAAGCGTCTCTGGGATACCTGTTTCCAGGAAGAGGAAATCTGATCCCTGAGCCAAACAACTGGGTGTTTCCTCAGGCTTCTAACCACAGGGTAAGAGTGAGGGCGAGAGTCTCCAACAAAGCAGCTCTCCATGGCAACCACCCTAGTGCACACTGAAAAGTCCACAGGGCACCTAGCCCCATGACCAATCATTTGAGCTTCTTGTTAATTTTCCTGTATTCGTGGGTCTCCCTGCTTTCCATTGGGGTGGGGGCTATTGTTTATATGTTTACTTTATTATCAGAGAATCCACAGCGAGTCTGCAGTCATTTTCTCTGTTGAATGGTGTCAGTGAAGGTGGCTGTGATGCTTCCCAGGCAAGCACTGCCTTTCCTGTTGGTGCTGCTGTGACACCATCAGGGAGTGAGGCTGCAGCCTTTCGGTCCTATGCCTGTCTGTTTCTTGGCTTTGTCGGCCAAGGAGTATCTTCCTTTCGCTAAGGGTTCTCAAACTTCTTAATGCTCCGACCCTCCTGTTGTGGTGACCCTAACCAGGAAATCATCCTTCTTGTTGCTATTTCTTAAATGCGTGTTTGTTACTGTTATGAACCAAACTGTAAATATCTGTGTTTTCTGATGGTCTTAGGCAACTCCTGTGGAAAGGTCTCTCAGCCTCCAAAGGGGGTCATGGCTCACAGGTTGAAAATGTACGTTAGGTTAAGTTTCTTGTATTTAAGAAAAATAGCCAAAACAATGTTATTCTGAAAATAAGAAAATGACATTGCAAAAGTTAAATGTGGAGAAATAAAAACTAATATTATAAACTCCTCTCACTGAACTTAGAAAATAAATGAGTGGCTATCAATTATTTCAAATTCATAATTAATCCAAGCAATAAAAAACTTTGAAGTATAGAAGAGCAAAATGAACTAATTTTAATTTAAAAATATTAAAAAATCATCATTAAATAAAGATTTTGATGGCACGATACCACTACTATTTTATGTTTTACTTAAAGATAAAGACAAAATGCACTGCCAAATTTATATAATAAGTGATTTAACTGAATTAACAAATATAATTAGAAATTTTTTAAAATACTAAAAAATTTACTGCAGGGTATATTTATAATAGAAATATATATAATATATATGTAATTTAAGTGAGAAATAAAATTTAAGTCAGGAAATCAAGTAAAAACACGAAATCAATATTTTTCATAAAAAAATATATGTAAGAAGAAAAACGATCTTTAAAGTGCCCATGTGTACACTCTTAAGGAAAGGAAGTCAGGCATAACTCTGGCAGTAGGATACAGAAGAGGATGCAGTGAAAAAGTCCTTATCTTCAGTTGTGTCGAGGAAATAGGCCTCAGTGAGAATCAGGCACACATGAGCTATCTATGAATCTAGACCAGGCTAGACAGTCATCAGATATTCTTACTAGGCCTAGAACTGTATACAAGGTGTGCATGCTAGTGGGCTGGCAGAGAAAGCCATGAGAGAAGGATCAACAGTCCCTTAATCAAAGGGAAAGCCTCTGGTTTGAAAGCATATTTCTGTCTTCTTCTGGATATTTTTCTTTTTTGCTTTTTTTTAAACACAGGAAAATCTGTGATTTTCCTGCTCAGCCTCCTCTGGAGTGGGTTTACATGTGTGAATGACCATGCCTAGCTCTCCTCCTTGGTTTCTCTTGATCTATTACCTGAACCTAAAAATTGGGGTTCAGGTTAGCCTGAATTTGCTTCTGAGGGCAAACAAGGTAACTTGGAAAGTAAGTTTCCTGTGCCAGCCTCCTGGCTTCTTGGTAGGTGACGGCTCATGTCAGGCACTACATCCACTCAGCACATTTTCCCCCTACCCAGAGACGTTGTGGGGCCCAGAACAGTGCAAGGCACAGGCTTCCCTATCCCGAGATGTACAACACACCCACCAGTAGAGAGATGGTTCCAGCTTGTTGAAATTAGTAAATTTTCTTCATTGTAGATTTGGGAGGGGTGTGTTTGGGTTTTTGTTTGTTGGTGTTTCGTTTCTGAAATGACCTCATTTGAGAATCAGATCTCCCAGTTACCCATATGCCTGGTCTATCAAGTCTCGTAAAACTGTCTCGTAAAACACAAAGCAACATGGGAGAAGTGAGAGGGTTGAGGGAGGGGTATGCAGATGTTTCTGCTCTCACTCAGAAGCCCATGTCAAGCTTGGGCCCTCATTGAATGTATTTCAAGTTGGGGCTAGACCTAGACTCCTGGTCTCAGAGGCAGGGACCCCAGGTTCTCTCCTGGATGGAGAAAATATAGATTCCAGGTACTTGGCAAAAAAAAAAAAAAAATCCCTCTAGTCTGGGGACAAACCCAACACCTCTGAAGGCCCAACTCTAGATAGCTGGGTTGAGCCCTCTAGGGAAGATATAGGTTCTCAAAACACAGCTGGGATTCTCACTACCACCCTTCCAGAAGATTAGTGTCATGTGGTGTTGAGATGCTGGTCTGGTGGAGCTGTCCCCAGCAACCAGAATTAAAGCATGACCATGAAGTAACCCTTAAGCATTGATCTATAAGATACTTCAAGTCTGGAAGGTCCCAAGTAGCATGATATCACAATGGAGAAGCCTGGGTGAAAGTCCCCTCAGAATAAAGAAAGTGGATCCAGTATGAAGTTCTTGGGAGACCGCTTCCTCATCTTTGGAAGTCATCCAGAAGAGGGTGAATAATGGTACCTAGGGAGGGAGAGGAAGTAGGTGTGGTGTGTCTTCTGTGAAGGCCAAGCTGGGCCACCTTCAGAATAGACAAGGCCACACTCTCTCATCTTCATTGGTTTCATTTGAGTCCTTCTGTTCTTCTAAACTCAGCTCCAAGTTGTCCAAGGGCCCAGACTCTATACAGATTCCTGGTTAACTATGGAAACTGACTGGGTTAACAGAGGAGGATATATATCATTCCAGAATCATCCAGAAGGGTCTCGGCAGAACTGAGCACAATCTCATTAGAAAGCAGGCCCACTCTTGCTACGACTCTCTTCTTTTGTAGTAGAAAACAGTCAACCTGCTGTGCTTGACTGGTGATTGTTAGCATCACACCTATGAGGGAGGAGTCTGTGACCACACCTCTTCCAGCCTTAACCATACTCACAATAACACTTGCTCTCCACACTACTACACAAGTGTGGCTAGCATGTTGAACGAGAGCTCTGACAGTCCTGGTGTCCGTCTGAGTCCCTTAGTCAAATGGTGTCAAGTGAGTGAGAGTCCAGATCTCCTCAGCTTCAGAGCCACAGGTCTTTCCATTACTGCCTCTCCCAAAACTCAGGAGGGCTTTAGGAAGTCAAGAGCCACATCCGACATCTTATTTCGTCTCAAACGCACTTTATTATGATAGACAAAACAATTATCAGTTAAAGAAGTGACTCTTTTATTAATCACCAGGTATGTATAACCAACTCATGGAGGGCTTTAAGAGACAGACTTACTTTTAAGACCTATGGTTGAGAAACCATACATTAAAACGTAGAACTCACTTTTGGTTGGCTGTCTTACCACCATTTGGTAATGGTGTCTTTCTCTGGTGGTAACAGAAAGGATAGGTCTTTCTTGGAGCTCATAGCCGATGATCTACAGGATGGGAAAGGAGAGCCCCCACTCTGCCCAACCCCATTCCGCTCTAGAGAAACCTCACAAATGACCACAGGCAGAGTTCTAGAATGTTTCTGAAAGGACAGTTGACAGAGGCTTTCTCGGGCCCTGAACTCTGAAAGGCCACATTTTACCCCAAATTCTCACTCTTCTTTCATATTTTAAAATAAAAACTAAAAGCTCAGGAGGTTTCAGCATTCTCATAGCTCCAGAAGGCTCAGAACGTTCAGGGATATTCCAGGATTTCCGAGTAGCAACCATCATCGTCACTAGCCTGGCTCTACTTGCTTTCATAGCAATCAGGGAAGCCTGTCCTCCATGACTCACTCTCTCTCTCTCTCTCTCTCTCTCTCTCTCTCTCTCTCTCTGTGTGTGTGTGTGTGTGTGTGTGTGTGTGTGTGTGTGTGTTGGTAATGGAAGGCCTGGAATGGCAAGTGGCATGTGTATAGGGAGACGGGGGGCCATTTGTGAACAGTTGATCAGAAGATGAGCAGTCTGGGGAGATATCATATGGCTTGGCGTGATGGAGCAGAGACCTGATCTTGAGGGTGGAGTGGAACTCTCAGAGACCTTGCAGGGAGGAAAACATGGCCAAGAACAGCACAGAGGCTGAATAATTGAACTCTACAAGTTCTTGCTGAATGTCAGGAGATGGAGCTCCTTCCCCAAACCCTCCCCAACAGTGTGCTTTGATGCCCTCTTGGACGCATTCTTCCACATAGATTCTCCACTGTTACCTCCTTGCTTCACTTCGTATGTTTTCGTTGCAGACGTGTAAAATAGCGCCACCTTTTACGAGAACCATCTAGGCATGTGCTTGATCATGTCAGAACTGAAAACATGCTTGCGTAGCACAGTCCCGAGGCTGTGACACAAACTCAGGGCTGGTCTCTAGGAGCCTGTTGAACAAGTTGAGGTGGTGTGATCAGAGTCCATGCATAATAATTAAAAACAAAGAGCCACAAGCATACGGTCATTCGTACGGGAAAATGTTTTCTGCACCAGCACACTTAGAAACTGTTAATTACGCTGATTGAGTTCAAACAGTAGTTTGTAGACTGTTGTAATGTTGTAATGGAAACCCCTCATGGTGTTTGCATTTTCCCCTGAATCACGTCTATATTTATATTTGGTGTCTAAGAGGATATATGGGGCAAAGGAGGTCAAGTGATACGCCACGAGAATCCAGGAGGGGCTGAGAATGCGGTCCATGACCCCGTTCTTCATGTTCTGGGGACATCTCCGCAGGTTACACTTAGGCATGTTCTGG
Organism: Rattus norvegicus; assembly: GCF_021556685.1. Classification (NCBI taxonomy): domain Eukaryota; kingdom Metazoa; phylum Chordata; class Mammalia; order Rodentia; family Muridae; genus Rattus; species Rattus norvegicus. The sequence continues at coordinate 8,348,930 of NC_141549.1, read as the reverse complement.
AATGTGTTTAAAGGTGGTGGGTGTGAAAAACTAACCTTTAGTCCGTAGGGCAAGGCAAGAATAGCCAAGGCGATGATATGTCTGTGCTGACCTCTGAGAATTGTGACATGCTTGTAGAAGTCTGAGGATTTCCAGAATGCCTGACCCCACAAATCCCCAGGAAACTCTATCTCCCATATTGATGTTCATGCCCTAGGATATTTGGTCACACTGTTTTTCTGTACCACAGGAGGCACCCAGGCTTCGATAGGACCATGCTGCAGAAGTGGCAGGTAACCGTCGTTCACTGGTGATGGTGGTAGTGGTGGGGTAGCCTGCGGGGTGTAAAACAGAAAGGACTCAGAGCCAGCAAAAGGAGGTATGCCACATACTCAAGGGGAAGCTTGTGCTTTAAGTTTACCAGATTCCAGATCTTTCTCTGACAAGGTCTCAAGGATGGAAGATTTGTGGTTGAGAGGTCTTTGGCTGGGAACCGGAGAGTGTATGGAAGCTTTGGGTGTACATCCTCTCCTCACTGAGGCCGTGCACACATACATATGCTGTGGAGAAGGGGGTGTCTCACACACACACACTACTTCTCAGGAAGACATGCATGGCTCCCAGCACAAATGAGTCACTAGTCTGTACTCCCAGTGAAGGAGAGGCCCCAAAGAAGCCAGCCCTGCAGATCTTCCCAATGTTAGCCCACATCACCATTTGTGGATGCTAAGCTTAAGCCAGAGAGCCCCTGAAAGAGTGTTAAATTAATATAGACAGACAGGGACAAAAAAGCCTTGTCCAGAGCATCCGAGGGAGAGTGGTGAGGGCTCCCATTTCTTTCTTTTTTTTTTTTTTTTCTTTTCTTTTTTTCGGAGCTGGGGACCGAACCCAGGGCCTTGCGCTTGCTAGGCAAGCACTCTACCACTGAGCTAAATCCCCAACCCGAGGGCTCCCATTTCTACAACTACCATTGTCAGTTCGTTTTTCCTAATGGTGGAAGAGTCAGCAGTGGGATCATCCCCAGCATTTGTGCTGGCATTCAGTTAGCGTTTGAGTGTCATGCTTAAGGTTTAAGATCAAAGACAGCCAGACCCTTCGCTTCAGATTGCTGGTCTACTTCTTCTTCGGCCAGCTTGGCTTCCTCCCACTCCCACTCAGATCAATGGATGCCACCCTGCATTGGTGCTGGTTCCTGCATAGGACGTGGACAGATAGTTTAGGTGCCAGTTGCCTTTGTGTTCTTGTCCCGGAGTCTAGGTTTCCTCTTGGGGACGGATTGTCAGGTTTGAATGACCTCAGAAGGGTATTGGATGTGTTGGTTTGTTTCCTTGTGTCTCTTCTGGTAGAAAAGGGAGATGAGCAATTTTGAATATCTTATGTACCTCAACACGCTGGCTGGAAGGACCTACAATGACTACATGCAGTATCCCGTGTTTCCCTGGGTCCTTGCCGACTACACATCAGAGGTAAGGTGTTCTCCGGGACATGCCACAGGCTTTCTGTCCCTGTCATGAGCATGCCGAGCCTTGCTGTGAAGTTCAGCTCCCTGGGCCTCAAGGTCACTAGGTTCTCCTGAATCCATGCTGTCTTTACCTGGGTTCCTGCCCCAGATGCACCAGTGAAGGGATCAACACATCTGTGATTATGTTAATCAAAACGTGCCTAACAGGAGCCTCAAAGGACTCCCAGTCACCCCTGAAAGAAACTGTCGCTCATCTCCTGAGATGCTTGTATAGGACAACATTGAAGGTGCTAGATTCGCAGTGAGCCCAGCCATGGGATTTATTCCTGGTGTCAATATATGCAGATAGAGTGGAAAGAAGCTAGAGACAGAGAGATGAAGAGAAAAAGAGAGTAGCCCACTCTGCCTGGTGTGGCTCTAGAGTTAGAGCTCTACCTGGCACCCAAAGACGTGCATAACCATGAGTGCAAAGGCTCATGGCTAGCTCAAACCACTCATCCCTCCTGGCCTCCGTTCCTACACCTCAGCATACAGGAGTCAGGAGGAGGAAAAGCACACAGCAAAGTATGAGTGGTGTACACATGTGTGTGTGTACACAACCGGGTCATGGAGTAGGTCTGGACCCCGGTGCTATGGTTACCAGGAAATGTGTTAGTCAGGGTGCAAAGAACAGAAGTTCATGAGTCATGCATCAGAGCAGCCTGACCACCCTGACCTATAAATGCTTAAGTGGAAGAGCCCAGGCTTGGAAGATGGCGGCTCAGTTTTCTGTGACTTCCCATCTCCACTTAAGACAGAGAATTCAGCAACTTTTTCCCACCAGCCACACTTTGTTTTTTTTTTGTTGTTGTTGTTGTTGTTGTTGTTTTTTGTTTTCTCACACTAATGGTCCACCTGTGACCAAGGCCTTACAAAGATGAACTTTCAAAATTGAAGGATCAACCCATACTTGCAAAGTGGTGGCTACTATATAAATGTTCTCTGTTTAACAAATGCCCTGTATTTAGAATTGGGGTTACTTCCTTGTATTTAAAAAATTGGGAAATTGGGGGCAGGGGGGCAGGGGGAGCAGGGAAATATCCCAGTGGATGTGGCAGTGTATCCTACAGTAGCAGTACCGGGGCCAGAGGTGGGAATCCCAGCACTCTTGTTAGTTAGCCAGCTTTGCTAAAGGAGTGGGCTTGTAGTTTAGTAAAGACCTTTCCTCTACCCTGTTAGTGTGTAGGAAGTCATGGGCACCTGAGCATTTGCATACCTGTATCACATACATGCAGCCTTCTACACACACACACACACACACACACACACACACACACACACACACGACATTATTCCTGAACATCTAGAAATTTGGGGAAATGAAAAGCTCTGGCAGGTATTAACCATTCTGACCTGTCAGGAACCTGAGGAGGAAATATTTCCCTTTTGTCCTTGACTGCTTTCTGCCAGCCTTTGAGGTGGTAACTGCACTGTCCCTCTATCAAGGGGCTGTGATTCAGTGCTAGCCCAATGACTTAGAGCATTTTGTGTACAGGCTCTAGGAGAAGAGAGAGCTTTAGGAAGAAATAACCTCTCTCAAAGAGATGCAAACCCCAGGGATACTCAGCGTTCTCCCTTCTCCCTAACACACAGATCATGTTTCTGAAGACACCAATGTCCTTCCCATCCCCACCAAGGTGAATTCTCAAGTAGGGCCAGCATTATATGTCTTAAATGTCCAAAAGATGGTGGGCCCCAGAAAAATGAACATGTCCCACCCACTCCACCCTCACCCCAAACAAATAACTTCTAGCTTTCTGTAAAACCAGTTTGACTCAGAGCAGGTCCCTGAACTATTGCAATAAATGATGTAGTAAGGGCAACAGTTAAAAGTCATATGGACAATGGGCATCCTTTTCAAAGTCCCTTTCCAGTGCCTGGTGGTCATGTTCTGATTTGGGTCAAGTTGGAACAGGCTCAGCTTGAACTCAATCTTCCCTCCTCTTCCTTCTCCTCTCTCCCCTATTAAGTCTTTGTGGATCACTGGCTTCAGGGCCATAAAACTCCACGTAGCCAGCTAATCATGACAGGGGTTCAGACCAAATGACAATAAACCAATAAAGGGAGCCATAAAACTAAAGAGCGTGGCTCCTGGGGCAGCAGGGGTCTGGGGGAGTTAACCCAGCCACACATCTGCCTTCTAGATGTTGAACTTGACGAATCCCAAGACTTTCCGGGATCTTTCGAAGCCAATGGGGGCTCAGAGCAAGGAAAGGAAGTTGAAATTTACCCAGCGGTTTAAAGACATTGAAAAGATCGAAGGTGGGTGTATACTTGCTTGATTTTGACTGTGTGTGTGTGTGTGTGTGTGTGTGTGTGTGTGTGTGTGTGTGTGTGTGTATACGTACACAGGGTACACAAGTGTGTACAGTGCCACTTTTCTCAACTTCTTGAAAAGATCAGTAATGACTTAGTTGGTCACCAAGTCTACCAGTCATTGACCTTAAATAAAGAACTCTCAAATCCAGCAGTTAGCGTTGTGACTGCATGAGAGTTACCCAGAAGAATTTGTGAACAATACTAAAAGTTCAGGTGTCACCTTTAGAAATTTCACTAAGGTGACTGGAGGGATGGCTCATTAGTTAACAGCCGCTCCTGCTCTTGCAGAGGACCCCAGTCTGATTCCCAGCACCCATATATATGGCTGCTTAAAACTACCTGTAACTCCAGTTCCAGGGGATCCAATGTCCCTTCTCGCCCCTGTGGACATTGCTGGTATGTGGTTTACTTAATGAAGGCAAAAGATTCACAAAATAAAAGGAAAACATAAAAAAATCTATGGAGAGATTTTGGTAGTCATCTTGGATGGAAATGTATATGCCGAGAGCTGACTGCTTTGTCTCTAAGGGTAGGGAAAATGGAGGGATCTGCTCTTAACAGCCTTTGAGTGATGGTCTACTTTGACTTGCTCTAGAACTCAGTCCTCATCCTCAGTACCTCGCCTTTACAGTCCTTGCCCTGCCTGTATGCCAGGGGACTCCTTAATGCCTTCATGTTGGTCTGTATGTCTGCTTGCTTCCTGAGCCTCAGTGAGTGCTCAGGAACGCTGTTCTCAAGTGCAGTGCAGCGCCCTCAGACGTGCCGTTGTGTTACAGGAGACATGACCGTGCAGTGCCACTACTATACCCACTATTCCTCAGCCATCATCGTCGCCTCCTACTTGGTCCGAATGCCACCTTTCACGCAGGCCTTCTGCTCCCTACAGGTAAGCCGCTGTGCTGTCTTCCTGAACGCTAGGAGATGAGCACACGCAAGCCCCAGGCTGGGATAATGGTGGCGCTTCCTCTCTGAGAACTCAACCCTTAGCATGGCGTGGGTTCTCATACTTACAGCAAGGCTGCTTGTTATCATCAATATTGCCTGATTGCCATAAAAAAAAATACACCAAATAGCATGTAAGAGTAAAATTCCCCAGGGAACACATAACAAAGTTAATACAAACACAATAGAATAGAAAAAGGAAGTAGGGGCTGGAGAGATGGCTCAGTGGTTAAGAGCACCCGACTGCTCTTCCAGAGATCCTGAGATCAATTCCCAGCAACCACATGGTGGCTCACAACCATCTGTAAAGGGATCTGATGCCCTCTTCTGGTGTATCTGAAGACAACTACAGTGTACTTATATATAATAAATGAATAAATCTTAAAAAAAAAAGAAAAAGGAAGTAGACATTGTTGAGACCTATGTCGCAGTTAAAGCTCAGTGAAGAGAGAAGGGAAGTGACCATCAGACAGCGCCGTTCTATGCTCAGTCCAACCGACTGAGGCTCCGTGGGACAAGTAGGTATCTGAAATAAAATCGGACAAAACAAAAACCGGCTAACCCAGCAAAAGAAACTGGTCATCTGGTCATCTGGTCACCGTACCCATCCATAAGCTAACAAACTGTTACCTTACCAGCCTGGGGTTGCCAGGTTTCACAAATAAGAAAGCAGATACCTAGTCAAGTTTGGGTTCTGGATAAACAGTGACGTTCACTTAAAAAGGACAGACATACTGGAAAGTTATCTGCTGCTAATCTGAAGTTTAAGTTATCTGGGTCAACTGTGTTGTTTCAGTCTGTCAGTCCTGAAGGGACTGGAGGCCAACCAGTGCTGGAGTCCTGGATTTGCACAATTTCTAAGTCAGAGTTCCTTATGGACAGCACTGGGATGCAGTCAAGAGGCTCTTCACCCCCACCCCCCCAAAAAAACACTCTTCACTGGAATCCTGCACCCAAGGACCCCATTCAGAGGTAGAGCTTGAGCCAGCTGGCTGAGTTCCCTGCTACAAGGCTGAGTGCTGACATGATCACTGCCTTGCAATGTCCTGTGAGAGAAGAAAGCCATGGGCCTCATGAGTAGGGGCCCACAGAGCACACACAGCCTAGCTCTAACACTTGAGCCTTATCTCAGAGGAGTTTTAGTGTCTGAGAAACTGTGAGTTTTGGTCTCTCAGAGAACATTGTTTCTGAGACACGAACCACCCTCAGTTGGCACTGAAAGCACTCCCCATCCCTGGGAAAAATGGAAAACCAAGGAAGGCCAGGCATCTTCTCCAGTAAGGGGTGAACCCACTCACATCATTCATGTCTTGGCACAGATTCCCTTCTCCTCAACTGTGTGGCTTGTCTAGACTTTGTATAACCCCCTATCTCTGGAAATCCACTCAAAAATAATAAGAGTGCTTCCCCCAGGGTCTTTCTCAGGCAACAAGCATTTTAAGTAAGTTTAGTTTGGAGAATGAATGGTCCCAGAGCTGGACCCCACGCCAGGAATCTCATCCAGATGTTGCTCATTAATCCACAAGAAATGATGATCACTGCTGATGATAATGAAGGATTCGGCTGCTGCTTTCCAGCCAGAGAGCTGGAACAGTCAAAGGTTCAGGATTGCCTTCACAGCCTCTGCCCCTTGACCCTTCCGATAGATGCGTTAAAGCCAGAGGTCCCAGCTCTGCTTGTTGTTAAGGGCCTTTCCACACAGGGAAGAGATGGGGAGAAATAGAGACAGGGTGTGCTGTGAGATTTACAATTCAGGCCATGCGGCTCGACAGATAAAATATCCCACATGTGGTGTTTCCTCTGGACATGAGGGCTGGTTACATACAGAACACGAAGAAGTGTCTGGGAAGCCCCTCGCTCCAGTGAGTGACTATGATTACTTCCCCTCTTCCCTTGGTGACGAACCAGGTCTGCTCTGAGCAGATTTGAACTTGTTCAAGCTGGTCTCCTCTGGGTTAAAGAATGTTAAGGTAACCTGAACTGTAATAAAGCATCCTGGAGCAGAATGGGCCAGATTAAACAGGTCCTGCAAGCCCACCAGAATATTTGGACAATGGTGACCCTGCCGATAATCATTAGGGCGAGCTTATTTTAGCCACTTTGCTCTTCTAATAACTAGTTCAAACTAGTTTGAGACGCTTTAGCCCAGGATGAGACGATCAGAGCCAACTTTGTATGCCTGTGGGAGGCACCTGTGTTGCTGCTGGAGTGGCCACACTGAGAACCTCAAGTGGGACTCTCATGGTTCTTTTGCTTTGAGACTGTCTTTGGTAGATTGGTCCATCCAAGTCGGAATCATCTGCTTTCTCTGGGTAATCCCTCTGCCCAACACCAATCTGTCTTAGCTGCTGACATTTAAGTGACTTCTCCAGTTGACCACTGGCCTGAAGACAGGGCACTCCTGTGCCCTTTCCTAGAACAAAACAAGAACAGTTTTAGCTCCTAAAAGGATTAGTACAAAGGCCTCGTCTGCTGAAGGAGTCCCGGGCCTCACCGGATCTCCTAAGGAGTGTTCTGGTGTCTTTGTATGAGTTCATCTGCCTCCTGGGGGCAGTCCTGTTTCTTCCCAAGAGACCTTTGCTTGCCCTCCTCCATGGTGACGAGCATTCCCGTTGTCTCAGCCCCCGGAGGGTCTGACTTCTCAGTTCAATGCGGATGCATTGGAGGGTTGGGGTGTATGTATGTGCTCACAATGCCTGCAGTGAGGCCTCTGCATTCTCAGGAGGCTGGAGCCAGTGTGCTGATGAGGGTTGGCCTGCTCTTGGTTCTGAGCTGAGCAGACTCGGCCACTCACCTGCTACTGTGGGTGCATTGAGGGAGGGAGGGTGTGTACTTCTGACTGGGGCCTGAGAGCCCTGTGTTCTGGCTTTGCCATCTGATGTTCTCTGGGATTTGGTTTCCTTATTCATGAGGTAAAGATGGCGGGGGTTGGGGGTGCTGCATCTGAAGTCTGCTTCGTAACAACACTAGTCTGGAACACTCACGTACCTACTATGTTTCTGAATGGTGCCAAATCAATTACTTTACATGCATCATTGAAACGTTTAAGCTTTCCTACTGTGGCAAAGTATACATCCCATAGTATTTGCCCTGTAGCTATTTTTTCAAAGACTTATTTATTATATGTAGACAAGCTTTACCTGTATATACACCTGCAGGCCAGAAGAGGGCATCAGGCTCATTATAGATGGTTGTGAGCCACCGTGTGGTTGCTGGGAATTGAACTCAGGACCTCTAGAAGCACAGAGGGTGCTCTCAATTGCTGAGCCATCTCTCCAGCATCCCTTGCAGCTATTTTTATACACATAGTTCAGTCATATGAAGTACCAGAGCGATGTGCCAGTGCGTGTCAGTGGATTAGCCATAGAGCGTCTGTGCTATCTATCACACACCGTGCTTTGGTGGCACATCTGGTGTGGCCTGATGAGCGACTGGCAGGCTGGCACAGAACAATCTGGGCACGATGGCGGGCTCAGCATGTGCTGGGCCCGGCGGTGTGGGCAGCACCAGGATTCTCACACAGTTTGACACAGGACTTCCACATCCTGTGCCCTGGCTCTGTGTAAGATGCTCTTTATAGCCTGCGGTTAAATGCAACTACACTTAGGTCGTTCTGCCACTGATGCTTCTCTAGTATTGATGTATTTATCTTCCTGCCCAAACTTGTCAATACCATGATAGATTTTTATAGTCTATAAAACGTGGAATAATTGCTTTTCCGTGGGATTGGTTCCAGGACCCCTCTCGGATACTGAAATCAAAGGATGTTCAGACGGCTTATATAAGATGGCATCGTGTTTTCATAGAGCCTACACATCCCCCCCATGTGCTCCAGACTCCCCCTAGATTATTTACAATATCCACTGCCGTGGGAATGTTTTGTAAACAGTTGTAATACTGTGTGGCCCCGTAGACTTCAAGAATAAAAGGACATAAAATTGGAGACAGATATGATCTATTCCAGTATTTCCAGCCTATGGTTGCATCTTTGAATGTGGATCCCTCAGACAAGGAATACCAACTGTAGATGTGTGTGCTGTGTGGTCTGAGCAGGTAGAACATATATGGAATGTGGACAGACTTGTGTCAATTACGTGCCTTGCTGTCCCCACACTTTTCTCTGGGAGGAGTGAATTGTTGTATTCAGGGAAAGTAAGTGGTACTGCCCCTTAATGACAAGCCAAGTATTCTGTAGTTTTCATGAGCTTTGCCTATAGGGATCCAGGATCTGTGAGCCTCCTGGAAGCTAAGTCACTGTGAGGCCACACACCCCTTCTGTGAGCCCTTAGCCTTGGCACGTGTTTCTGTCCTAGCAAAAGCGCCATATATTCTCAGGCCTAAGATGCCATCCAGTCTGGGTAGGGCCCAGCAAGGCAGCCTGTTCCCAGCAAGGACACAGTGTGGTGGCAGCTGTTGCATTTAATAAGAAGTGGAAATAAAGCGCTGTGCTAATTAAGTCCTACCCCTGCGAAGTCAGCTGTTACCAGCAGTGGGGAAGGGTTTTCCAAAGTACCTGAGGCGAGATGGCTGGGCGTTGTGCTAGGCAGTCGTTATCTGCAGGGAACTGAGAACCATGGGGTAGACTAGCCTGGGCTGTCACCTACGAGCTCCCAGTAGGCATCAGGGTGACAGTAATATGAGGAAGACAAAGAGCCTGTGTCAGTGGTCATACCTCTTCACATCCTACCTGATGTCATCACAGCTCACAGTGAGGCCCCTGCCTCTGAGCCAAGTACCTTGCTTTTGGTACCCAACACTTTGGACATGGTTAGGACAGGATGGACCAGAAAACCCCCAGTCACACTTTGAAGGTATCAACAGGACATAGGGTCTTCAAGGTCCCAAACCGTAACCTGACAAGAATTCTTCAGGGTCTCTAGTATGGTCTAATTTTGGTTGATGTCTGACTGCCCTAGATAAACTGTCCCTAGACTTACTCCATGGTGGTTGCTTAACTGAGCTGCAGCTTTGACATCCTTTTCAACCCCCTGACTGAGCTGTGAGGGTGAAAGCTTGTCTGCTTAGCCTCCTTGTGATACATTTGCTTACAGCAAAAAGTGTGGGTGTCAACATGCTTTGGGGGTTACTTGTGTAAGGGAAAGGTCCCAGTGTACGGAGGAGAATGAGGGTTACTCTGTGTCAAACCCATCCCCACCGAGACCAGGGCTAAGTAGTGCTGGGGTTTCCCTCATGCCACCCACAGAATTATATTGGGAGTGGGATGCTGAGGTGGGCTGTTAGCTGAGGATTGTGGGATACGCACCCAGATTTCTCTTACCTGTACACCCTTTCCCCTTGGTGCTAGTGGGCTGCCCTACAAAGCCCCTCTTACTTTCTGTTCCCACCCTAAGGATTCTTGGCCTCCTGTCCCCATCCCAGGCACTGGAGGAACCTGACCCCCAACATCCTACCTTTTGTTTCCAATAATTTCCACTCCATTTCTCTTTGGGCTTTCAGAGAGCACCTGGTTTTCTTTCTCATATCCTAAAATTAGGATCACTCCCAAGTACCTGGGGTATACAGGATACAGAGCGAGCTAGGGCTAGGGAGATGACTCAGCAGTTTATAGCACTGACTGCTCTTCCAGAAGACTGGGGTTCGATTCCCAGCACCCATATGGTGGCTCACAACTTTTTATAGCTTCAGTTCTAAGGGATCCATGCCTCCTCTGGTCTCTGTGAACACTACATGCACATAGTGCATGTAAACACATACACACACACACACACACACACACACACACAGACACATATGTACACACATGCAGACAAAAATCCCTTTCTGATAATTTAATAAAAAAAACTTTAAAAGATACAGGGCTTATTAAATTGGTGCTGCTTTCTTTGTACCTAGCTTGCCACCTGGGTTATATCTTACCTTCTCATACTTATTTCCACTTGAGCGTATACACTATTGATCTCACAGCCAAAACAATCACTGAAGCTTTGCGGGGGGTGTTGGGTAGGTGATTAAAGAGATTTTGAAAATTCACGTTCATCCTACAAGGAAGCGCTGAAATTCTCACCCGAGACAACACAGTGTCCCATTTCATGGCTTACTGTCTACGGGAAGGTTTAAATCAGCGGACACCGGTAAGCAAGGACACTGTTTACAAGATACTTCTGTACTATTAAGAAAAATGCCTACAGAGCTAATAGGCCATCAATCTGCTCATAGGATCAATCCAATCCCTTAGCTAGATGGGAGTGGATGGACTTGTGTCAGTCCCCCTTGGAAGGATTTCAAGGTGTATCGTAAGGATATCTGTGCGCCAAAGAGATGGCTCTATGGATACGTGTGGGGACTGTTCTCACAGGGAATCTGTGTTTGATTCCTACCACCCGTGCTAGATGGTTCATAACTGCTTGTAATTCCAGCTCCAAGGGAATCTATTGTCTCTGGCCTTCCTTTGGCACGAGCGTTTATGCAAACAAAGGCACCGGCAAGAGGAGCATGGCCTTCAGTAAAAGGCATTGTTTTTGGTTCGACTCAGTTATAATCTGTGTATTTGCCCAAGAACCAACATTTCCCCGATTTTAACTGAGTGTCCAGAAACTGCCCTGGCATGTTCTTACCCCTCCAGTACCCACTCATAATTCTGATTTGGGTCTTTCAAGGTTGCTGAGCCCTTCTGAACGTTATAAATGATCAGGATGCCTCAGGTCGTATTCTGATCCTTACTGTACTCAAACTACGTTGCTGGTGTGCTACCGTGTGTGTGTGTGTGTGTGAGAGAGAGAGAGAGAGAGAGAGAGAGAGAGAGAGAGAGAGAGAGAGCCTTTTGTCTCTCATCTCTGTGGCTCCACGGCCTTCTGGCTTTGAGTTGGCAGCCAGGAAATTATCTGCGAGGGAGAAGCTGTTGTGGCGTTGGTCTTCATGCCCTTCACTGACCACTTGGGTACTCGGTATTCATGACATGCATAGGAAGCTGCATGTCCAGGGGCGGGTCTCAGTTGGGGACCTCTTGCCTGTCATTTTCTGTCTCCCCATCTCCATACTGCGTTTGGCTCTTGCTTGCTGCATTGGTGGACTTTTCCTCCCACAGCCACTCTGCAGGCTGAACCGTGCGGCGCATGCATGCGTCTGCATCTTACCTTTGCTCCTGCCACCTCTGCCTTCTTCCCGAAGAATCAAGTTCTAGCTGGCGCTGACTGCCAGCAGCCACCAGAGCAAACGTCAGCCCACACGCGCACAACACAACAAAGCAACTGCACTTTTTCTTCTAGGGAATTTGGTGTTTTCTTTTGTATTGCAGAAGTGCGAAAACTCATTAATTTTGAAACAAATGTATGCAAATACATTTATTAATATAGGAAATAGGAAAATCAGTTATTGCTTCCTTTATAAATAATACAGGCTTAAGTTTTAAAGATATTACTTTTGCTAAAATGCATTAGACAGCTGTGAAAAAAATAACATTTTTCTTTGTAGTAATATCTTTAACCAGATTTGTAGCACTAACAGTATTTCCTATGTATATATTATTTTTATTTAATACAGGTAATCTTTTTATTACCAAATCATATTGTTTCTCAGGAGATTACCATCAGCACTTATAAAAGCTGCAAAAGGAAAAACGGGGCCGGGAGAAGACATCAATCTCCCACCGCGTGAGGCTCAGGCTGCAGATTAAATACACAAAGCTCTTAATACATTTCAATGAGCCACTCGTTAGGTGCAGATTTATTTACATTTCCCCCACTTCATTTCCATTCCCATTTGAATCTGATGATGGACATCGCTTCCCGATTTTAACACAGAGCAAAGCAGCCTGGGTGGGGGAGCCTCTTTGAACCTCGTATTATGGTCGAGAACTCAGGACGTCTTTGTGATCCATGACTCACAATGGGTCAATGCCTCTGGCTCAGAAGATGGACCACCCAGTCCTTGTCTACCAGGTTGCCGAGGGGTGACACACCTTACATATGTGACAAGTCCTCTTCTCCCAAAAAGAACTGAGCTCTTCAATCTTCCTCTCCCTGTTGTTCCCCATCCCAATAGGGCAAATTTGTACCATTTCCAGAGGTGTCCTTTGGAACTGGCAGGGACAAAATATGTACCTTACGGCATGGGTTTAGGCCCGGCCTGACAGTCACTGCCTTGCTGGCCTGGGGGAAGTCAGTGCACCTTGAAGACCAGTTTTCTGTTCTGTAAAATGGACGAACCGATCCATTCCTGACTTGTGAACTCCGAGGCTGAATGGATAGAGGGAGACACACGCATGTGGCTGAGCACGGGACCCTTTCTCCCACAGGGTGGAAGCTTTGATGTGGCTGACAGGATGTTCCACAGTGTAAAGAACACGTGGGAATCTGCCTCCAAAGAGAACATGAGTGACGTCAGGGAGTTGACGCCTGAATTCTTCTACCTGCCCGAGTTTTTAACCAACTGTAATGCAGTGGAGTTTGGTGAGTAGAGACACTAGGAAAACCTGATGATCCTAGGGAGCTTGGGGTCTCTCCTATAGGTGTCCAGAGAGTCACCGATTTCATCAGTCTCTTTGCCAGAAAGCTCACAAGGTCCCTGATCAGGACCAGTGCATTGGAGGTGAAGTCCATGCTGGGTGACAGAATGTTGTTGCACATGTGGCTTCTGAGGAAGGATGCTGGGTCCTACGCTTCCAGAACAGCACCGAGTACCTACCCCAGGCAATGGCCTGTTCTCTGAGGATCCCAGGTTTCAGTGTGTAGTGAGATACCCCCCTGCAACCTAGAGCCTTTGCTGATGACTTAGGGTTAACACTGCCTGCCCTCGAGGCTCCTAACCTTGAGACTCTCCAGCCCCATGTCTGCTGTCCAACTGCCGGGTACCACATCTTCTGCCTTGCAGCCCAGGATATGTCAGGCCTTCTTCCTGCTTCAGAGAAGGCACGGAAGTTTACAGAGGCCTCGTAGGATGTGCATGTACCTGGCATCTGCCCTAGGAATGTGTGTGAGGGTAATGGGAAGGAAGGTAGTGAGGAGAGGTATGGTCAGAGCTGGAAAAGGGTATAGACAAGCACCCCTGTCAGGTCAAGAGAAGCCATGGATGCTGAAGAAAACAACATCCTTCAGGCCTATCCTTCCTTAGGCACCACCTTCTCCTTCAAGCAAGGGTTTCACCTCAAGCCAGGCCACGTGAGATCTTCTCCTCACAAACCCTCATGTGGTTTCCAGCGCCATGGAGTACTTGAAGCCACTCCGATTCTGGTCCAGCTAGCCAGCCTGACACAGGTCCTTGGTGAGCTTGGCAGCATCTAGGTTCTCAGATGCCTCTTGACATAACTGGGCAGATGCTAAGGACACTTCCCAGAGGGTGTGGTGGGGCACGGGATGGGAGATAAGTTGGACGGTGGGCAGTGGAGGCTAAGAGGAGGACGGTGTGTCATGCAGAGTTCACCTCCGCCTATCGATTACGGCTGTGTTCTCAGAGGAAGGTGTGACTTAGATGAAGAAATGACAGCATCTGAGATAATCAGGTGTCACTGGGAGAACAAACGACCCTGTGGCTGGCACTGACTGTATGCAGGCACCTCAGGGCATTGTGCTTTGTCCTAAAGACATGGTCTAGGTGAGGAAGTGGGGTGTGGGTTTAGGCTATAAACGAATAAAGTGAGCACTGCCTGGTGCTGAAAAGTCTCCTGAGGAAGAGTCAGGACCGTAGTTTGAGAGTGGATTGGAGAGACCGTGTTATTCCGTTCCCCAAGAAGAGACTGGAGCTGAGTCTGAGTAAAGAGAATGTGAGACTCAGCACAGCCAGAAAGCCCCAGACTAGAGGGGAATGGATTTTTAAATTTGCATTTATTTTTTAATTTTTCACTCATTTTTTTATTCACATCCTCATTGAAGTCTCTCCTCCCCTTTCCCTTCCCCTCCTTTCCTCCCCTCCCTTCTCCTTCTCCCTCTTCCCCAGTCCCTCTCTTACAAATCCCTCCCCCCATTAACCCCTCCCCTTCTCCTCCTTGGGCAATGCTATTCCATTTGCTCCGGAGTTCAAGCGTGAGCACAGAAGCATTGCTAAGCACTGGTGACGGCTTGGCTAGTATTGCGTGTGTCGTACGCTTACTTTCTCATCTCACGCCAGCCCCACATGGCTTTGTCAGCACTGTCACCTAACAGATGGAGAAACTGAGTCCCTTAGAAGTCAAAGTGGCTTGTTCAAAGTTGGCGGCTGACGGACAGGAGACCCTTGGGCTGGGATCCAGGTTCCTCTTCTTACTGTCTGAGGACTCTTCATTTAAAAACCCACCATCATTGGTTGAAGACTTAGGAAGACAGTGTGCACCAAGAACTTCAAGCGGTGCCTAGCCTAGACCCACACGAAAGTATGCTTGGGTTGTTATCGACGTCTTCTGTTGTTTTGGACCCCAGGTGAAAGGCACTGTTAATGGTGAGGGAGACGCATCAATACTGTGTGATTGGGAAGCTATCGCTAGTGTTGCCTGGGAAGCCCAGGGGACCTCATGAAGGATGCCAACTGTAGTGCCAAGCAGAGGGGGGACTAGGGTTCTGTGAATAGAGGTGGCAAGAGGCAGTGTGGCCCAGTAGGATGCTGCTCACACAGCAGCCTGCATGGAGTTGGCAGCTGCAGACAGCACGGATTTGATTAACTTGGACCTCTCTTTCTTCGCACTCAGGTCGCATGACAGCACGGATTTGACTAACTTGGACCTCTCTTTCTTCGCACTCAGGTCGCATGCAGGACGGAACCACGCTGGGGGATGTGCAGCTCCCTCCCTGGGCTGACGGGGATCCAAGGAAATTCATCAGCTTGCACAGACAGGTACGACATTCCAGCCTGTCCTGGTGTGCACACCAGCATCTCCCCGTCTCCGTGAAGTTTTCTGTCTCCCTGGCTGGGATAAACTTCGAAGCTGGAGAAACCAGAGAAGGGCCAGGGCCAGGGATTATTGTTTTCTTGGATGTTTAAAGAGCACCGGTTTGCTCTGCAATTGGACTAGGCTGCTGTGGTGGCCATCATGACAGGGAGTGAGCCTGAATCTCTGGGAGCAGATCAGTGTCCTCACCAGACCCACCAGTAGCACCCCCCACCCCAACCATGGTCTCAGTATAGATCAGAGATGGTTTGGAGGCCCCATAGAACTCTCACCTATCATGAGGTTCAGAGGTGAGATGGCTGAGCTTGTTACCCAGAAACCCCAACAAGGAAATGAAATTGTGCGTATCATCATCGTCGTCGTCATCGTCGTCGTCGTCGTCGTCGTCGTCGTCGTCGTCAGAGAAACTTAATCAAAGCAGAATAAGATGCTATGATATCCCCACAATAATAAAAGCTGGGTGCTGTGCCTGTTCATAAGCCTAGTGTTAGGGGATGGAAATAGAAATATATGTTTCCAGGAGGTCTCACTGGGGTCTGGGCAGCTCTGCAAATTCCAGGGAAAGACCATGTCTAAAAGAGATAAAATTAAATTTAAAAAATTTAAAGTGGGGGAGGGGCAGCACCTGCAGATTGGCACCTGCAGTTGTCCTCTGGTCTCTCTCTATACACACACCTCTCTATACACACAGTGGCTTAAATGTAGAGAACCGAGGCTTGCTTGTTTGCTTGCTTGTTTGTTTGTTTGTTTGTTTGTTTGTTTGTTTGTTTAAAGCATTACTTAGGATTTTACACTCTTTGGGCTTCGACTGCAGGCTCTGGAGAGTGACTTTGTCAGCAGCAACCTCCACCACTGGATAGACCTAATCTTCGGGTATAAGCAGCAGGGACCAGCTGCGGTAGAGGCAGTGAACACTTTCCACCCCTACTTCTATGGGGACAGAATAGACCTCAGCAGCATCACCGACCCCCTAATCAAGAGCACCATCCTGGGCTTCGTTAGCAACTTCGGACAGGTGCCCAAGCAGGTTGGTATGGCGGCCGCAGCATTCATCTTGCTTTATCAAGAGCGGGCAGCACATGCTTGGGAAAGAGAACAAGGATGTTCTATCCTGTTAGGGGTGAAGGAAGAGTCAGCCCCGGCCTTCAGAACTAGGACGAGGTGACACCATTGACATGGGATAATGCTGTGTTCTTCTGTAACATGTATGATGCTATGATATTACTATTATTCCTACTGAGTTGAAATATCAAGTAGCTGAAAAGAGAAGAGCTTGTTCTATGACTTGGAGAAAATGGCAGCTCCTCCCTGAGCCCCAGGCCCCTTATCTATAACATGGGAAGAGCCTGATGATACTTGTTCTGTTGGAGGAAGGCCAGCCCAGATAGTGCCCGTAGTGGGGATACAGATGTGACACACGGGGTGATGGCTCCCCACTAAGGCATCTACCTCCTAATGACCTGTTTGTCTCTATCTCCAGATCTTCACTAAACCCCACCCATCCAGAAACACCACAGGGAAATCTCCAGTGCCCGGAAAGGAAACTTCCACCCCCACAGGCCTTCCAGGCCACTCACAGTCCTTCCTCCACAGCCTGCCAGCGCTGAGACCCTCTCAGGTCACAGTCAAAGGTGAGTATCCGGGCTTCCATTGTCTCAGGGCTCTCTCTTTAGGAACTGGATTCCTCTAGGACCGTGGTTCTCAACCTTCCCAATGCTGTGACCCATCAATACAACTTCATGTTGTGGTGACACCCACCCATACAATTCCATCATCGCTCCTTCATAACTGTAATTTTGCTACTGTCACGAATTGTAATGCAAATATCTGAAATACAGGATATCTGATATATGACTCCTGTGAACCAGTCATTCAATCCTTGGAAGGGGTCATGACCCACAGGTTGAGAACCACTGCTCTAGGAGTTCAAGGACCCAGGCGTGGGAAGAAGTGAGTTTTGCAATGGCTTTGTCTCCAAAGTCAGTGGGCACTGGAGGGTGATCTCTTATATGGAGGTGTCTAGGACTTGTAGGTTAGTCCCTGACTTCTAAGACCCATAGCGCTCGCGCTCATGCTCGCTCTCTCTCTCTCTCTCTCTCTCTCTCTCTCTCTCTCTCTCTCTCTCTCCCCCTCTCACATGCACACACACACACTTGCACACACACACGCACAGACACTTGCACACACACACACACACACACACACACACACACCCCTCTCTTGCATACATTAACAAAAGCACAGTCCACATACACCCCTCCAAAGCCAAGTGACAGGCTCTGCACCCCTGCTGCTCTCAAGCATTCAGATGAATGCATGCATAGCGTTGACAGCTAAGGACATGTGCCCTGGAGCGGGTGCCTGTGAGTCTCAGCCCTACAGCCTCCTAGCTTGTGTGAGTTTTAGAGTTCTGGAAGAGGACGGTTTTCTCATAACAACTTGCACAGGGCTAGAGAGGGGTATCTGCACTGAACGCAGTTTTCTCCCACATTGTGTATCCCTGTGCTGCCCAGGAGGCATATATTATCTTTGCTTCTCCATAAAGACTGCGTGAGGAAGGGGTAGACTTCCCTGGGATATCAGCTGCTCATCAGCAAGCTGACTCGGGGCTGGATTCCAACTGGGGCCAGCGATGGCTTCCAGAGTTTAGCTAGTGAAGCTACGGTGGGATCAGGACCACATGTCTGGGGTGCCTCCAAAGTATGCAGGAAGGACAGAGTCACCCAAGCTCTGTGGTCGTGCATCATCTGTCCCAGGATACTGTGTGGGCTTCTGGTATCACTGAAGAAAGTCACTGAAACTTGTGAGTGTCGGTTAGAGATGGAGCTGGAGAAGGGCACTTGGGTTACTCCTAAGTGGGATTCATCAGGACCTCAGTCAGCGGCTCCCAGGCAGGCAGTATGCTGACAGAGCTCTGTATTCTGTGGTGTCTTCTCTCTGGGTCCAGTGAAGGTGGGTGCTTTCCTCGTTGCATATCCTAGCATGCTCACTGGGGAGCAGATATGTATCTTTTCTCTCTAGGGTCGGAATCCCCTAAAGGGGCCATCGGCCACATCGTCCCTACTGAGAAGTCGATCCTAGCAGTGGAGAAGAACAAACTGCTGATGCCTCCTCTCTGGAACAGGGTCTTCAGCTGGGGCTTTGATGACTTTACTTGCTGCCTGGGGAGCTATGGCTCTGACAAGGTGACAGCACACGGTGTGGGGTGACAGGGGCAGGGTGGGTTGGGGGGGGTCTTGACTCTCTCCCAGGTGTACTTCAGGCTGCCAGAGCACACTATTACCTCAGCGACCAAATCTGACTGGTTGTGGGACTACCCAAAGCCCATCCAGATGTTCACTTACTCTGGGTAGGAGTTTCTGGACTCCCTTAGCCCAAGCACCACTCAGATGAGAAGGGCTTTGACTGAACATTTAACAGCTTCCAAGAAGAGCAATTTCTCTCTTTCTCCCTCTCCCTTTCTCTCTCCTTCTGCCTCTTCCTCTGCCTCACCCTCACCCTGCCTCTCCCTGCCCCCTCTCTCCCCCTCCTTCTCTCTGCGTAATGGTCCCACTGTACTTTCAGGCTTCCAGTTGTCTCTGCCTTTCCCACAGACCCCTCACTACCCAAACTCCCTTCTACCCCACCCTATTCCTCTATGCCATTCAATGAAGCCTCAACATCTCATGCTTCTAGCCCTTCTTCTTATAACCTTGCCCCACCAGCTGCTAGAGGCAGTCATTGCAACTAGCCCCACCCCAAGTTCCCCATTCCTGTTCCACCATTGCCTCAGGCTGAGCTGCATCCCCACCCCACACATTACATTCTGTGGGTCTTTACAGCCTCTGCATAGCTATGCAGCAAGTGTCTGCCTGCTCGTAAGAGCTCTTTCATGGGAGCAAATCTGGGATGGCCGAAATTCAGTCACCTAAGCCTATGGATGTGTTCACCTATGTGTTCCCTATTTCTCTGACGTGACTGCTCAGTATCTGCTGTGTCAGCATTCAGTACTCACCTCTCACAGATCTTGATGACGTTTGAGAACCTGGCTGCCTGGGGTCCCTGTCTGTGTGCTGTATGCCCATCCCCTACAATGATCATCACGTCCGGGGCCAGTGCAGTGGTGTGCGTGTGGGAGCTCAGCCTGGTCAAAGGTCGCCCAAAAGGCCTGAAACTCCGACAGGTATGCGCCTCTCACAGGTGTGGTATCTGTGGCAACCGTGGTACCGAAGCAGGGGCGGAGGGCAGTAGACAGCTCTGTCACTTGGGAACGATCAGTCCCTGAGGAGATCTGATGAGCAGGCAGGCACCTCCACGGATGCCTGACCATAGTACACGACATAGTCGCTTCCATGTAGCCTTGTGCCAGAAAAGTCAGTCTCCTTGGCCAAGTGGTGCTGTGGGGCCTTTGCCCATGCTGACTGATGTAAGACACTTTCACAAGCCTCACCTCATGTTACCTTCTAATGGCCCTGAGGAGAACTATTATCACTGCTATAGTCCTGGGTAAACATAGTTCCTGGGCACACAGTGTTAGACAGAGAAGCTGTTGGGTTTCAAAACAAACAAACAAACAAATAAACAAAAACAAAAAACAAAAAAACAAAAAAAGAAAAAAGAAAAGAAAGAAAGGAGGAAGCCAAGTGGTTCTTTCAAGTTCACAGATCCAGGAGACGGAACTCTTTCAGACAGGAAGTGAAATGGACAGCTCGTCAGAGGGGGTTGGGGGAAATCTGTCCTTGACCTATATTCCTTGAGGTCATTATGAAATAGGTTCAAAACAGTTCAGAATGCGTTTAAGACGTGAAACATTAAAGGCAGTTTTAAATTCACTTTAAAATTTTCTTTTCTCTATAAAAATGGTTCATCTCTGCACACTACAGACCCCCATATGCATATTTATACCTTTCCGGGTCTTAGACAAATATTTTTGTTCCATTTTCAGCTTGCTTATCAAATTGTTTTCATTTTTCTACAGCCTCTATAATTTGCATTTCAATTGTTCCAGATGATTCCATTTCCATAAAATTACATTTCAATTGTTATGTCAGTGTACCACGGTTTAATAAACCATTTCTTCTAAAACTAGACAATTAGGTTATTTGCGACTTTTAACCATTTTCAACATTGCCACGGAAGAACTGTCATGTATATATGTGCTGTTTGCTTCTGACTAATTGTTTCCTTATGATGGATTTTTGAGGAGGGTTACTGAGCAATGATACAAAGTTTCCCAAAATGATTCCACAGCTCTCCAATGCTGTCAACAATTAATTGAGACTACCCACCTTGCCACAACAGTCCATCATGGAAAATTATTTTGAGAGGCTTGATTTTCCTGTGTGGTATTTATATTTTGCTAGATAAAATATGATATAACACAGTTGTTTTAATTACATGCACTCTGCAAAGAAAAAAAAAGAAGAAAAGAAACTGGAAAAAGAAAGGGGGGAAGAAAGTAAAGGAAGAAGAAAGAGCCCACTGGGTGCACATTTAGAACTGCTGGGCTCTGCCTTGGATTTCCTTCCCTTTCAAGATGGTAGGGCACTGGATGTCTCCTGACACGGCAGTTTCTGGGCCAATGAATGACAGCAAACCATGCCTATGTAGGCAATGCCACACCCTGCCATGCACACTGGTCCTCTCTGCACAAAGCCGGCTGACTTGACCCCATAATGCAGCCTGTGTTGCCATTCAGACTCAGAGCCATTCTCTCTGAAGCCCCAGACTACTCACCTCAGGGAACTGTGTCAGGGTCCCTTTGCCTGTGCCCTTTGGTGGTGTTATGTCCTTCATGCTCAGAACTTCATCATCGGGCTCAGGTCATTCTGAAGGTCAGAGGATTCTTGTCAATCTCTTTTTCCCTCTTTTTTCATGGTTTTGAGACAACTCAAATCTTCAACGGGTCACGTCCAGAGATTTGTCACCATCTTGTTGGTGTCTCATTAGGATCCATTGAGGACAAGTGGGAACTTGTGGCAGATTTTTTTTTAAATAGCTGTGACCAGGCAAAATGACAGTTTTGAAAGATGATGTTCAGTTTCATTGACCCAAATGAGTGAGCAGTTTGTCTCTGCCAGGGCTGGAGCTCTGTCTGCTGTGGAGCCAGCCCAGTCCCATTCAGGGCGCCACCTCTGCATTCCTCCGGCCCACTCTACGGAGTGGCAGGCATGTCCAAACAGAGGATATGCTTGCCATATTCTCTCTGGGATGCGTGGGGTGGAACTTTTACTACAGCCAGGAGCACTAGGCCCAGGAGAATCTTGGCTCCTTAAGATACCTGGAAAGAGCTGTCTTCAAAGCCAGCCGTGAATCAAGACTGTAGGCTAAGATCAAATGGTCCAAGGCTGAAGGTCAAGAGCAAGTCCCCAAGACACCACAGGACATAAACTTATGTCATATCCACGGGTCTGGAAAAAGCCACATTTTATGCTAGCAAGAAAACTCAGTTGGTAAAAGTGTTTGCTGCCAAACCCTCAGCCTGACTCTGATTCATATCTTTAGTCAGACCCAGTGCCTCATGCGGATAATTCTAATGCTGTAATCCCAGTTTGGGCTGGAGGTTCATGAGTTCAAGACTAGCCTAAGCTATGTTGTTAGCAGCCCTTTCTCAATGCAAAACAACAACGGTTTGAATACTTTTTATAATGACCCAGCTTACCGTCTTCCTTTCCAATCTGGTTTAAGGACTACTTTGTCTCCAAGTCTCCCGGTGTAATACACTCCCAACTTGAGTATGCCTGAAACTTCTTAGACAGAGGTGTGTGAGAAATGAAGATTCCAGAGTGCCATTGCTGGAGCGTCTCTTTTAGCAGACCAGGGGCATGTCCACTAAGACCCCGGATCTGCTGAGCTTGTTAGCCTGGGTGTTCTTAGCCATTTGAGACTTTTGCAAACTAACAGTCTAAGGGGCTGCTTCAGATTCAAGAAGATTGGAAGGAGAAGACAGGCTTAAGGACACTCGGGTCCCTTGCTGGACAAGCAGACTGGCTACTGCTTCTTCCCAGATCCTAGGAGTCAACTTGACCAAGAGGCCAGCACATATGTGCCCCCACCCCCACCCACACATAATCACCTGTCTGCAAAGTTACTGGCTCGCTCTGAATCTCTGTTTCCTCATCTAGAACCCAGAAGCAGAGACAACCTCTTAGTAGCCTTTCTGTAAGTCTCTCTTGTAACCCGTGGCTGTGCCTCCTGTTCCTAGGCCTTGTATGGACACACCCAGGCTGTCACATGTCTGACAGCCTCTGTCACCTTCAGCCTCCTGGTGAGTGGATCCCAGGATTGCACTTGTATGCTGTGGGACCTAGACCACCTCTCTCGTGTGGCCTGCCTGCCTGTCCACCGGGAAGGCATCTCAGCCGTTGCCATCAGTGATGTCTCGGTGAGACCTGGTTTATTTCTCCATTTCTGGGTTCACTTCTCATGACTCTGAGCTGGCATAACAGCGTTTTGGATAGTGCTGCCAAAGAAAACCCAGGGACAGACATACGATGATGTGGATATGGTCCTTTGTGTGCCAACCATCCTCTGCCAATAGAAAGTAGCACACTAGGAGGTGTTTGCTGTGTTATTTGCACAGCAAGGCTAGTCAAGAAGATCTGCCCGTGTCAGACCAAGGCTCAAGGTTCAAGATATAAATGAACCTTTTAGGAGACAGTAGAGTAGCCTCTTCCTGAAGGTTCTTCTCGAAGGACATTGCCGGTTTCTATGAGCTGCCTATGTCATTGGCACCTCTGTATGCTGTCCTCCACTAAAGGAAGTCCAAATTTCTTCATGGAGGCAGTGTTGGACAGCCAGTTATAGGCCCCTTGTTTAGAGAGACAGGGGCAGTCTTCAGACTGTATCCTTTCTGGAAGCCAAGAAGTTGTTAGAGATCAGGATCTTGGAGGAGTCCAAAGCCCGTGCCAGTGTCCTAATGCACAGACTTATTTTGGCTAACCATGTCAGACGTTCCGGACTAGGCTCATCTGGCTCTGCTGTCTGGGGCCTGAGTCAAGGCAAAACAGCACAGAGAAGGGGCATGCTGGGGCAAAGTTGTTTATGCCACAGCATTCGAGAAACAGATCTCAGAAAGGGCAGAGACAAGATATACCCTTTAAAAGGCATGCCCCCAGTTTCCTGTTTCTTCCACCATATCTCAATACCATCCAACTATGTCACCTAAGTGTGTTAATGAGATCAGAAGCCCGTAAGAAGGTGTGAGGTCAGGCGCTTTCGTGTACAGACGAGATGACTGAGCATGCACCGTGTAAGCTGCTGGTGAATCTTGCATGAGGTAAAGCCAGATCTCTTTGCTGTAGGGAACCATTGTCTCCTGTGCCGGAGCCCACTTGTCCCTGTGGGACGTCAATGGACAGCCCCTGGCTAGTATTACCACAGCCTGGGGCCCAGAAGGAGCCATAACCTGCTGCTGCATAGTGGAGAGGCCAGCGTGGGATGCAAGCCACGTTATCATCACGGGCAGTAAGGACGGCATGGTTCGGGTAAGTGTAGTTTGGGGCAGAATGAGTACCCAGCATGATGACTGTGTTTCTCTCCTTTATTCACTCCTTCCATGGGTCAAACACTGCATTGGAATTTGAAAATATTCCATACCAGATACCTGCAGCAAATCAAGGGAAGGGTGGTACGTTTTTATAGCATAGAGAAAATGAGAGAAAGGTATTGCACGCACATGTGCATGTGCGCGCGCGCGCGCACACACACACACACACACACACACACAGTGTGTAAGGTATGCTTGATGCATGGTTAAGCTCTGTAGATTACAGCACAAAACAGGAAGATATATAAAACTCATGAAGTCAACCTACCGAACACTTTATCCACTCATCTGTCTACCCACCCACTGGCTGTTTATCTTTCTACCCATTGACCCACTCATCCATTACTCATCCAAGCTTTTGTCCATCTTTCTATCCATCTAGTAATTCATTCATTGACCTACCAGGACTTCCATTCAGCTGTCTAACCATCCACCTCTCCATCAACCCACATACTTAATATCATGCCAAGGGTGTCATGGAGGGCCACTACAGGCCCTTTTTATTGGGACATCCAGGTTTTGGAAGAAAAACAAATATAAAATGCTATGCTCTGTGCATGGTATGTGCCATGGGTGAGAACAAGAGTAGCATGAGCTTTCAGAAGGACCTCTGGGAAGCCGGAAAGAGAAGGAAGCATGGAAGTCAGGGGGTGAGGTGGGAAGACCAGGATGTGGGATGGGTTTTCCAAGACCCGGGCAGGAAGGATGAAAGAATGGTGGAAGAGAGTGGATAATCAGGTGACTCACTTGACACCCTGACCAGTGAGAAGATGCTTCCTCTGGAGGAGAAGGGGAGTGATACAGTCAGGCTCAAGTGAGGAACAGATTTCCCTCTGGCAGACATACCTCAGGAGAGGCGGTATTTTAGCCGAGATCTGAGAATGAGGAACAGTTGGTATATGTGGAGCTCAGTGGGCTAGCACGGAGGGTGAGAGATAAGCCTGAGGAGAGATGCCCCAGGAACATCTCCTACCGTGTTCTTTCTCTGTGAGGGGCGCATGACCCCTGGCCCTAGCTGGCCAAGTCATGGAAAGGCCACATAGATATAGGATTGGCGAGTACGATCTGAACCCAGGTGAGAGAGAGCAGCTGGGACGACTGAGCCACCAGGAGTACATGGCTTCCCCGAGTCTGCCTCAGGCATGTGTAAGAGCAACTATGTTCTTAGCCTTTATTTGTTCCCTGTAGTGATTGAGCTCCTGGAACCTCACAGTCCTGGAACCGAGTGAGGTGCTGGGGAGCTCAAAGAGACACTTGAGTTGTTGTTGGTTTTCCTTCCAAAGCAAAGTCCAGGCCTGCAGGCGAGAAGCCATATGCAGTCGCCCTGCGGGTGGGCCCAGAGATGGCCGCATAAGAGCAGGAAGGAACACAGCCAGTGGGGTTTGGGGTTAGATTAAGGGGAGGAACTGTGGAAAGGCTCAATGGCTTAAATACTTGCTGCCAAGCAGGAAGACCTGAATTCAGATCTCTAGCACCCATATAAGAGCTGGGTCTAAAAAAGATAAAACTTATTAGTGTGTGAAGTCCAGACATTAGGAGGTGGTAGCACGTGCTCGCTAACTGGCCAGTCTAGCCGAAACGGCAAGTGCTCTGGTGAGAGTTCCTCTTTCAAAACGTCGGCTGGAGAGTGAAAATTAGACACCTGAAATTGACCTCTGACCCCCACATGCTTACTCATGGGTACATGTGCCTCCACACATGTGTGCACGCGCACACGCATGCATGTGTGTGCGCACGCGTGCACGCACGCACACACACACACACACACACGAAGAATTGATTCAGGGTTGCAGAAAGGGACAGGAGAACTCTATTTAAAAGTGAAGTCATGTAAACTTACAGGTTGAGGCACCATCAGGGGAGCTGAAAGAAACCCTAATACCCCATTTCCCGATGATACCATCAGAAATGAATGCTCAGGGCCTATCCCTATCCACCAGGGCCCCCCAGGTGCAAGGGAATAGAGATGGGCGACCCTGACTCTGAAGGAAGTATAATTCTACCAGGTCATGACGTACATGTTCTCTTTTCTGGACAGATTTGGAAGACAGAGGACATGAAGATGTCCGTTCCCAGGCAGGCAGTGATGGAGGAGCCCTCCACTGAGCCCCTAAGCCCCAGAGGTACCTGCTTGGAGATCTTGACTCATGTTGTCCTCCTGTACCCCTCTTCCTTTGCTTTGGCACCAGGGCTGCAGCTCCACGTAGAACATCAGAGCTTAGGGAAGTATTGCCAGCCCAAGGACTATACGTATTACGTTTGATTTCTGTGACACTATGCCTGCCTGACAGAAACAACTCCAGGGCAGAAAGGTTTACTTGGGCTCGTGGTTTCAAGCGTTACCACTAGGGGAGAGGGGAAGCATGGTGGCATTTGTGACATTGGAAACATGACGTGGCAGGTGTTCCCATGCAGTAGAGGAGGGAGACCAGGACCGGCGCTGGGCATGACACTGACATGTTTCTTCCAAACAGTTCCCATGCCTTAGTGCCTTCAAAACAGTGCCATGGGCTGGAGTCAGAGCATTCTGAATGTCAGCCTGGGAGAGACGTTTCAGATCCAGACCGTGACAGGGGGCATCACGTCAGAGAATAGTTTGTGTCCTGTAAGGATTGGGTGTCCTGGGAAGCAGCATGAGAAGCTCCGTTGAGTCCTGTACTGGACTCTGCAGTCCTTATAGCACCAGTGGACTAGGATATGGTGGGTGTCAGGGGCCCCAGGGCTTAGAGGGTACATATGCCCACAAGTTCTCCTTCGATGCTCTCAGATAGTCCTGGAAGCCACAACCCAGGACCCGAATACAGCTGGTTAATTATCTGGACAGCCAGCCTGTAAGCAGAAGGAAGGCACCATTCTCCCAGTGAGGAGGAGGCAGATCTGTCCTGCCTCAGATGCCCCATTAGCTCTCATTATGCCTCGTTTCCATTCAGCCAAGGGCTTAGTATAAAAGTACTTTCCTACCCTGGGACTCTGCCCAACCCACTGTAAAAGCCCAGTGTTCCTGGGCTGGATGTGTCACACACATTCCCAGGTGATATGCACAAAAAGAAGAAACCCTTCTTATGTGTCCTCCCCTCTCTGATTGCAACTGGAATAGGAGATTGTTGCAAGGCGTCCAAGGTAGAGAGAAGGAAACAGAGTAACTTGGCCAAAGTTATCCAAAGCTTGTTACTATGTTCACTTCTGCCACTAAAGCAGCCCCAGCCTCAAATATGGTCTCACAGTTGCCCTTACCTGCTGCTCCGCTACAAAGGCAGGCAAAAAAGCCCTCATCATCAAAATGACACCACCACACCTCCAGCTACTCAGTCGTCCCTGCCACCATCCCTGTCTTCACTGCAAACATCCTTCCTGCTCACCCTCAACTTCAGAAGATTACAGCCCAGCACTAAGCTGTCTCTCTTGTTGACCCACAAAGGAAGGGAGCACGTTACCACACTTGGAGAGTCCCCCAATCTGCCAAGTACTTCTTCTATCTCCCTGAAGCAGTAACCACCCATAGGAGAGGACTTTTTCCAATCTGGGTGATAGGGGAATCCTTTGGGCATGGTGGCCATTTTCAATCAGTTTACCTCTGTTGCATGCAGATGTCTCCTGTGAGTTCTCCCAAGACAGACATGCACTGGGGCTCTCCTGTGTCCTACATTCTACTGATACCCAAAATTCCTTCCTTTAGTACTTCGAGGAATTTGTCATAATCTGGCTTGAGTCAGACCATAGACATCCCAAAACCAAGAACAGCATTCAGCTCAGTGTCCTAGTCCCCCCAGGGTGCTTGGAGACCATGCAGAGTCAGTCCACCTCAGTGCGAGAGGGAAGCACATAGCTATGTGCGCTAGAGCTCTACATTTCTTTGGAGAGCAGCAGCCACGTGTGCCCCCAATCCTGTTTCTGCTCCATGGGAGGAGCCAGCTCAGAAATCCTTTACCCCTGGCTATTTATGAAGCGAGAATACATACATGTATGACACAGAATGCCAGCTCAGTCTTTCGTTCAACTGCCCCCTTCATATCCAAAAGTATGAGCTTATCCCCTGACTCAGATCCTCAGCCCTGACAATGGATTGCAATGAAGACAGTGGACCTCCAGCTTCCGTTAGGCACAAACAGTAGTAGTGAGGTGATCTGGGAAACAGGAAGGGGACCAGGCTGTAGACCTAATTCTATCCCACAGCTGGTGTGGTCCTGTTTCTTTCCTGCTAGCTAAGAACATTTCCCGTGTCCCGCCTTGTAGAGGGCAACGAGAAATAATAGACAGATAAGAATCCACTCCACAGAACTCATACGCCAGACTCCAAAAACATTCTTCTCTTTGAACATAGCGATATTGACATTAGGGAAGTTACAAGGCTTCCTGGCTGACAGGAAGTCCCAGGACCCTCATCTTTCCCCTGCTGTCTGTCCTGACCTGAGGTTGCTGCTGCCCCGCAGAATGGGGCTTTCAGGATTGGGGTAACCGATAGGATTAAATGACAGCGTGGTACGCGCATAGTTAAAAAAATATTGAATAGAGTCTCTGTTAAAGTCAACAAATCTGAGAGCAGATTTGTGAATGTAACCCACTGGAGGGCTCTAAGGAGGAAGCAGGCTGCCCTCGTCCTAATGTTCAAAACCGTTTTGTTGGGAAGGGATCAGAATTAGGCATGACACGTGAACATTTGCATGTGTGTCCTGCTGGTGTGTATGTTATTGCACACCCTCAAATGTCTTCAGGGGCGAGAAAGGAGATCTGTAAACGTATTGAGGATATGCATTGTGGGCAGCTGTAATCTGATTTCTGCTTGGAACTCATTTATTCATCATCAGTGGTAAGAACTAGCCACTGGAGCACGATGTGCTCCAGAAAACAGCCCCTAGACTCGGATGTAGGAAAGGAGTCGTGTGAGGACTAGTGCTAGGATTTCCAAGTGAGGGTCTCCGTCCCTGAGCAGTGTTCTTGTCGCATATCCTCATGTGTTTCCTGTTGCCCTGGGTATTCTGCACCCACTTCAACACTACTGAGGGAATACAGCAACTGTCAGGCCTCGAGAAGATGAAGTGCTCTCACCGGGCCATGCCCACTTGCTGTCTCTCCCTCTCAACCATGGAAGGAATGACTGTCTGTCTCTAAATGTAGTCATTAGAATGAGTGAGGTAACAATCATCGAGTTATATTTTTTCTGAGAAAATTCTCCCAGCATTTAATTATTGGTTGGGCGTGAGAGGATTTAGCTAAGTTGATAATGCAGACTTTATGTAATTTATTTTTACTAGGCAATTACAGGCTGCATTACACCCTGGCAGCAAGGTATTGTGGGGCATCTTATTAAGCATAAAGCCAGTAAACACTGATGAACAATTTTGCTGAACTAGGCATGCAATTTAGAAAGCAATAATACACAAATCCAATTTGGTACACAATGGATACCGCGGCACGTCAGCACATGTAACTATCACGGCCTGCAAATTAAATTGGGACGGCCCTTTTTTGCAACAGCACAGGCCAAGATTAAATATATTTTCCCCCTCAATTTAACAAGTTGCTGACCACAAATATAAATGTCTGTATCTGTGTGGTCCTGTGTACGGGCGCACGGGCTTTGTGCATGAAGCCACTGGTGCTCTAACTTTACTCTCTCACACTTTCCACAGGTCACAAGTGGGCCAAGAATCTTGCCCTGAGCCGAGAGCTGGATGTCAGCGTCGCTTTGAGTGGCAAGCCCAGCAAGGCAAGCCCTGCCGTGACAGCTCTGGCCCTCACTAGGTAAGGAGAGCCCACAAGCCTAAGCACTTTCTCCAGAACTCCAGCAGAGGGCGCCACAACCAACCTAGCTGAGTCCCAACATTTCCAGCCAGGTTCTCATGATCAGATCCAGGGAGATCTTATCACTACAGGGACCCAGGCATGGCCACCTCGTTGCTAATCCCCATGGGCTCTTGATCTCTAGCTCATGAATACACATAGGTTCATGAAGAAATGCAAATGATAGGGAAGTCTAATTCGTAGTTTTGTTTTAAAGAGGTCCTTTGGTCCTGAATCCCACTGGTGATGATAGCTTGCTGAGGATGACCGTGGTACAAGGGGGGGTGGAAATGCTTTATGAAGTCACTTGGACAATGCAGAGTAGTCTCAAAGATGACACTGGGTTATTATTTTAGTTGTCACGGTGATCCCATTCACCCTCCTAAGGGGTTGTAGTCACAAGAGCAGCTGACTCTATACTCTTATTTCCTCTCTTCTTGGCCTACGGTAGCCTTCTGGAGTCCCTGGTGTAACAAGTGCACAGTTCCAGGCTGGTCTGCCCAGGGTGGTATGGGGATGGGGCAGCAGGAGGAGAGTGGACCTTTGCTCTTCATGGAACTCATGCTGATTGCTCTGCTGGAGCTGGAGCTGGAGCTGGGGCTGGGGCTGGGGCTGGGGCTGGGGCTGGGGCTGGGGCTGGGGCTGGGGCTGGGGCTGGGGCTGGGGCTGGGGCTGGGGCTGGGGCTTCTAGATCAACAGCCGGAGAGAAAGGGGGACCTCAGCCAGCACCTCAGCTTTCTCCCAGTGCTTTGGGACCTGCAGCAGTCACCACTCAAAGCCCCTCCACACGCTCAGGCCCACACAGAGTTCATGTCTCCCACTCCCTCCCGTAGCTTCAGAGGAGACCGGAATGAGCTGTTCCACTGTGTCTTGGATACAGTCTCTTACACTGTGATTCCTGGGTGCTGGCTTCAATGTGTGGATCTGGTGCGAAGGCCTCCAGCACGCTTACCTTTTCCTTTTCTCCCCAAGGAACCAGGCCAAGCTCTTGGTGGGTGACGAGAAGGGAAGAATCTTCTGCTGGTCTGCTGATGGGTAGGAGAAAAACAAGTGCCAGAGGTACCCTGGGGTCAGCAGCAGCAAACTACAGGCACCAAGGTGATGCACAGGCTGGCTGTCTACGCAGAGCAAGCTTTGGGGGGAGGCTCACCTCCCCACAGTTCTCAAGGACTGATGATTTGCACCGGGTACCCCAAACACGTCTGCAGTCTACAAGACTTCTGTAAAAAGGATCCTGATAGACATTGATGCTGGGGACTGTCCTGCTGGTGACAAGCTGAACAGGAAGTTTCCAAAACAAGAGGGTGGGTTTTGGGTCATGGAAACCACCCCGTTGTCTTTATTTTATTAAAACACCATTTTCCAAATGGCAGGATGCTTGAGTGTCCCCTTGCCCGGTTTCATCTGGATTCTAACAAATCAGCAAGGCTACAGGAGTGAGAGGTGTTGCTAAACACACTGCTGCTCACCCACAGGCCATGCCTGTGACTGCCACCTGACACAGACACAGGAGCGTCAGGTAGGGCAACACACCAGGCCTGGGCATCCCTACCCCAACTTCACAAGAACAACAGTAGTGGTTCCCAGCCAGGCCCTGCCTTGGTCAGCTCCTTCCACTTTCCGTTTTGTCCCTCACATTGAAAAAAATAGGGATTATGTAAACGCCTCAGCTCCAGTTCCTTTCCAGAAATTTCCTTCTATATGGCCCAAGTGAGAATCTGACACCTCATGTTTCTCCAAGTCTGAAGAGGCACTGGTTGCTGCCTTTACTCCAGGCTTAGGGGTGGTAGGCAGATGAACTTGGTGTCTGATGGCTCTGAGTCACCCCACCTTTATGGAGCAGTAAATAGACCTAAAGATTAATATTAGGGAAGGAGAGGAAGTAGGCGGTCACATAAAGACAGCAGAAGAGCACGGTCAGGCATCCTGACTTCTCTCTAAACTCCTAGGTTTTAGCAAAGAGGAAGCTTGGGGAGAAGCCTATTCTTAGGTCCAGGACACCCTCCCTGGATGGGAAGGGTTCTGGTCTGACCCTGGGACCAAGGATCACGCCACCTCCCACACCATGCACAGGCACCATTAGCAGACAGTCCATTTGTGATCTCGTGTCCGGCTGGGACTTCACAGGAGAGCTATAAATAAAACGGCAGAGAGCACCACTCCTTAGGAAGGCCGAGAGGCACGCCATAAATATCAGGGCTGAAAGGTCTGCCGGTCAGAAGTCTGCCTTCAGTTCACTCATTCCGTAAGTTTTAGCTCTTATTCGCCCTCTATCAAATGGTTCTGGGATTTGCCAGCCTACCCTCGACCGGCTCCTACCGTGTCTGAACTACAGGAGGAGACATTTGAGTCTTCATGCTAGAATCTTAGGGCTAAGAGGCTAGTGCAAACAGACAAGACTGGCGGTCAATGATACATCACACTACAGAGTCGGCACAGGTGACATTCAGGCTTCCTGTGAGCTCAGGCTCTGTAAAAGCACCCCGCACTGGGTGCTTTAAGTGACAGAAATTTATTTCATAATTCTGGGGGCTTAGAAGTCAAAGTGCAGACAGGTTTGCTCCCTTCTGGGCCTCTCTGACCTGTAGATGGCACTTTCTCCCACGCCCTGCATCCTCGTGTGGCCTCCTCTCTGCCTATCTATGCCCTACTATCTTCTTAGAACAAGTGACACCAGTTCGAACAGATACTGATCCATCAGTATCATCCCTTGCAAAGGCCCCAGGCATGTCAGGTGGCAGGAAGGAAGAGCCGATGGACCAAAGCGGAAGCTATTGCTCTTATCCAGGGGCTGGAGGCTAACGGAGGGCGTGTGAGTGAGAGCAATGAACAGAGATGGCCATCTTCCCCAGGGCACAGCTCCCCAAGAGTCAGCTAGGCAATGATTGTATGGCAGACAGTCCAGAGCTGATGGTCCCAGGAGGGACAGGCCAGGGTCCAAGCAGGTCCAAGCAACGTGGAAATGTCAGAGCAAACCGGTGGGGAGATATGCAGGACTAGAACGTGGTCAGCGGAAATGGATGCTATGGTACTTTGGAGCTGATGGAAGTCCTGTGAGGAGAGGTAAATAGGGTTCTGTGGAGGAGAATGGGACAGGGCAGGAGAACTGGCCACCATTGTGTGTCTGGGAAGATTTGGTGGCACCTGGCAATGGGGACTTGGGTGCGTGTTACTTGCAGGAGGAAAACTGCTTTGTACTGATCCAGAGGAGGACACAGATGTCCCTGGACCCTGGGAGATGAGAATGGGTTGCAGGGTCCTGAGGCATCAGCGGTAGAGTGTGCTAGGGTGAGGTAGGGGCTACCACAGACAGCAGAGCAGAGCTGCGGTGAGATTGAGAGGCCCCAATCCAGCAGAGGCTAAGGCCAGGCACTTGTAGCAGCTTTAGCAGGAGGTCCTTGCTGGCCTAAGTGACCTCAGTCATTTAGTCACATGGTATTAGGCACCCTGTTCTGATGAGAGAAGATGGAGGAGGGGACTGGGGAATGGATGTGAGGGAGCTGATTTGGTACCACAGCCACAACTGAAGGACAGTCTGTCGGAGCAGGAGTATCAGCTGCTGGGGACAAGGAGAGAGGACCACACAGATTCCGGCTGCCATGCCGGGCCCTGAGCAGGGACCACGAAAAGCCTGTAGGTACCTGAGACAGAGATAGAAATACTCCATTAAGTGAGTAGACGACGGGTCTGGGACCGTTCGCTCCTCGTGCCTCTACTTCCTGCCAACCTCAGCTTGTTTCTGCATCTGTAAAACAGGACCCCGGTGTCTGTCTTTGGACTTGTTACGAGAT
This sequence comes from Rattus norvegicus, assembly GCF_021556685.1. Taxonomy (NCBI): domain Eukaryota; kingdom Metazoa; phylum Chordata; class Mammalia; order Rodentia; family Muridae; genus Rattus; species Rattus norvegicus. Next base: position 8,315,274 of record NC_141549.1, on the reverse strand, counting down.
TGAAATAGTGTTCAGTGTACAGTAAAATGATAGACTATAGAGTAAGGTGCGTTATGTGATATATTACTTATCATAAATATAATCAAATGCTTGAGGGTGGAGCAGCTCAGGCTGACATCCATCGCATGCTGCGGGCTTTCACTGTATAACGTGTCTGTCCATTCACGCACCAGTGTGTCTCGCTGAGCCCATCCCTTGTGCTGGAGCTCTGTGACAAAGCTGGAAAGAGGGACGGGCAGGGGCCAACAGGGGTGAGGATGGCAGGTAGATTGGATTCCCACACTGCATCTCAGGCCACTGCAGCCCTGCACACTGGATTTTGCTTCAGAAGCACACTGGGATGGAAGCCAGCTTTCAGAGGTCCTGGCATTGTGCACTGGAGGCCTCCTCCTCAAACAACAAGGAAATGTGACAGAATGCAATGAAGAGGCAGTCACCTCTGCCACACAGCTGGCCAATCAGCTTGTGGTTCCGAAGCCTCTGAGGTCAGGGACCCCACACTTCACCAACTGTAATCTGCTCAGCACAGCAGTCATGTGGCCCCCACCGCAATGATTGCAAGGGTCCCAGTCATCCCACTTTGAGCGTCTGTTCCACAGAGAAGTGCCAATCCTGGTTACCTTCCGTGGACATGCTCTGGCCAGCAATTTGTTTCAGAATGCATACCCTGGTCCTCACTCAGCCTGCTACATCCTGTGAGGGACAAGGAAAGTCAAACTCTGCGGATGGACTCATTATAACTATAGGACTGAGGAGACCAGGGCTCACTGTGAAAGCACAGGGATGGCATGGTGGTGGCCACAGGAGTCCTGGAAGCTGGCTTCCCCCAAAGGCTCAGGACAGACCCTTCTCCGAATCTGGACAGGCCTGGCTTTACCTGAGACAAACACCCACCTACTAAGTAGTCCTCATTTTAACCAGGTTTGTATTTGCAAAATGAGGAGGTTGCTGCCTGGACAGGGGATGACTATCAGGACCCTATAGATGACAAATGAGTTGTCTACATAGAAAACACTGGCATTTAACAGTGGAATCTCAGAGAGGGCCCATGAATCTTGAGCAACCAAAAGTCTTCTAGGTTCTTTCTGGCAATCTTTCAGGGACCATGGCCTCCTGCTCTACACTGGCCCCTACCTTTCATCCCTTCATGCTCCAGAAGAGAAGCTCAGTCCATGGAACTGCCTGCCCCAAGCCAGCAGCAGAAGCCAGTGTGGAGAAGTGAGTCACAGGGACCGTGGAGAGCTCAGAGATTGGATCTGCCCATATCAAAGTGCAGCGAGGCAGTGCACACTTGGGGAGGAATAGACTCTTCAGATGGAAATCTAGACGAAATTTGTTTAGCATAAAAATCAGATCTCTCTGAGCCCGAATCAGCTTTCTGTCAGTGAGTTCTTGGGCACATATCCCATGTCAGATGGAGGTAAGGGTGTGTTCATGCATGGGGGTGTGTCCGCTGCTTGCATGTGCATGTGTTAGTTTCAGTTTTTCTCCTATGACACGCTGCCTGAAGCACCTTTGTTAGCCTCCCCGATAAACATCAGGATACTTCTAATTGCTTCCTGCCCACAAGTTCCTAGAGGTTCAGAGAACACTTGTGTTTGCCTGGAGCTCCCCCAAACTGCTGTATCCTTTTAACACCCCTGTCTAAGACTCTACCTTTTGCCACAGTAGCTTCCATGAACCCATGATGGCGGGAAAGGGTAAGAGACACCCTACGGGTGCCATAAATGAAGTTTGCACAGGCAATGGGCACAGGAGTCCTCACTGATGTAGTGATGATGTCACTGTCCTCCGAAGCACTTGGCAAGCCATTCAGTCATCTTCCATGCACAGGGTCCATTGAGTACATAGTCTATACCAAGCTGATAAACTGATGGAAAAGGGTTGAATCCAGGCACAGACACCTGACACATAGCTCCTTAAAATCTGTGACCATTGTGGGTCACACAAAACCTCTACCGGTCGCTTCACACATGCAGAAGAACACACCGAGGAAAGGCTTTGCTCAAGTTTAGACAACATGACTTGACAGTGGCAAGCCCAGCATGCCCCCTGGCAGTACACAGGAGCACTGAACCATGGGCAGAGGAAATCTGGAGCCTCGGTCTTGCATCAAGAATGGCTGGCTTGCTTTTACCTGTCATCCTACTGATTGTCTCATCCAGCCTGAGTGTGAGGGTGAGGTACCCAGTCTTACTGCAACTGGGTATACCATGTTTGCTTGGTATGCTGTGTTGTACCTTGGAGGCCTTCCTTTTTCTGAAGAGGAAAAGAGGAAATGATGGGGAGGAGCATGGTGAGGAGAGGGCTTGGAAAAGAGGAGGAAAGGGAAACTGCAGTCAGATGTAATATATGAGAGACAATAATAATAATGATGATGATAATAATAACAACAACAACAGTAGAAAAAGAATGGCTGTTTCTCCCACCTCCTGCTGGGGTTAGAGGAAATGGTTAAGACACTTTTGGCTGATGGGGAAAAACTAAGCCAGTGTCAGAGAAGACTGGCTTGAGCAGCTCCGATGGATGGCAGAGAGCTCGTCCTGTAGGGAGCTGGCACTGTGACGGTGAGGTGTGTCCTCGCTGCCCACAGCTCACTGTCTTTTCTCCACTCAGACAGTGACTTCTCCTTCTCCCTCCTGGCAATCCCTTCTCTTCCACCTAGGAGCCCTGCCAGGCGTCACACTCCCTGCCTCATTTGTCTTTTCTTCTTCTTGTCATTTTACAGCACAGGGAGCTAAGTAACTAACGCTGTGTAGGTTGCTCTGAATGTTAAATTAGGTGGCTCTCTGCAACTCCTCACAGAGCATGGTCTAGGAGGCAGGAACAGCCGTGGGAGCAGAGGCAGTTCGCACACAGGGTCCGATATGAGCAGGGTGCCTTGTCCTCCCCTTCCCTCCCTCTGCCCTCAGCTGTGTGGGTCCCTGTGGAGATGGGACATGGCTCTGCACTGCTGCGCAACTCTCAGGCTTGTCTGTGTCACCCGCTCACTCGCTTTCTCAGTGTTTGTCTTCAGTGTCACTCTCTTTAAGCACCAGCTATCTGTGAAGCCACAGAAGTCTGTGGCTTTCTAACTCCACAAAGAAAAGCCTTGTGTCCCTGGGGCCCCTGGCGACCCTCTGAAAGAATCTGCCCTTAACAAGGTCCTGGGATAGGGAATGAATTTTGTCTAGGAAGCAGATGCCTGAGAAGAATCCCTGAACACATTCTCCCTGGCCAGGGTAGCAGGGCCAGAAACAGTGTTTTCAAATCACTTGTCTTGCGAGAGACACCTATCCGGATTGTCATGAATCGATAAACAATACAGTAAAAACACACAAAGTATTTGAACTTACACATCAGCCAAGAAAAACCCTGCTTGGCAAATAGGCGAACAGAAAGTTTCTCAATGTCCTTGCCATTCTAAAAGTGCAAATGACAGCTGGGCACATTGGCACAGGCTTCCATTTCAGCACCAGGGAGGTGGAGGCAAGAGGGTCAGGCTACCCTTAGCTACTCGGTGAGTTCAAAGCCAGCCTGGGATACTAGAGACTCAAAGGAGTTTTAAAACTAAGTGATTGGTAAAGTAAGGGAAAGGGAAGGAAGAAAGGAAGGAGAAAATCAGGAGAGAAAGAAGAGGGAACAAGAGAGGAAGGGGAAAGGAGGAAGAAAGGAAGGGGAAAGTAAGGAGGGAAGAAAGGGAAGGGGGGAGGAAGAGGGAGGGAGAGGTAAGGGAGGGGAAGGGAGGGATGTGAAAGGTGGAGATAGGGAGATGAGGGAGGTTAGGGAGGAAGGAGGGAGGGAGGGAGGAAGGTAAGGGAGGGGGAGGGAAGAAAGAAGGATGGAGGGAAAAGCAAGCACATGGAAACAAATGACAGCATTTGTAAAAACAGCTATAACTCAGAAAACTGAGCACCCCGAGGACTGGCAAGGGTATGAGGGAACCTGGACCCCGCGCAACCCATGAGACATAAAATGGCGCAAACACTTGCTTGATAGAAAGTGCTGTCTTCACAGTGTGAAAGCAGCCATAGAAAAACTGCAAGAGCGGCCCTGTACAGGATATGGCTGTGCCTCCAAAAGCTACAGCGAGCTGAAAACAGATGCCTCACACACTGCTGTGCCGCCCTGAGCATTCTGCTGCTTTTCCTGGTGTGGAGGCTTTGGACTGGAGCTGAGGCCCGAGGCTGCTACCCAGTATTACAAGAGAGGACTGCAGGTCTGCCATCAGCCTAGGGCCAGAGTGAACTCTGATGCCTGAAGTTGGGTTTCCGTGGACCACGTTTCATGGTCACACTGTCGTAGAATTGAAGACTCACCTGGAGAACATCAACTGGAAATCTTGTAGATACGATGGAGGAGGATGCCTCTGTCCTTTATTTATTATGGATGGAGCATGGCGCTTCTAGTCATTTCCACTCGATAAAATAATATCAGCTGTCTTTAAACATTCTAAAATGTGAAAAATAATAATAATAACTACTTAACCAGGGGCCATGCTAATTAGGGCTGAGCTTGGGCCAATCCCCAAGAGAAAGGAGAAAGACCTTGAGAGAGTCTTAAAAACTGAGACAGCAAAGTGAGCTCAAAGTTTTGTGTGTGTGTGTGTGTGTGTGTGTGTGTGAGAGAGAGAGAGAGAGAGAGAGAGAGAGAGAGAGAGAGAGAGAGAGAGAGAGAGCGATCTCCTTAAACCATTTTCAATGTCCAAGCCACAGGGGAGGAGACTGCAACTCAGGGGAAAAGATATTTCCACTCAATAGCTGGAGAAGCCTGAGGACTAGGGGTCTTGTGGTATTGATGGACCAGGATCCTCCTCTCCAGCTGTGCATCCAGCGCTTTGAGGTTCAAGGTGTCGAACAGAGGTCTGGGGTTATAGCAGGGCTCCCAGTTGGCAGCTTCGGGGCCAGGTGGAGCCTGCATCTATCTTCTCTGTGATCACTACTTTGAGGTGAGTGCTTTAGGAAGCTTAGGTAGCATGTCCAGTTGTCAATAGCACCTTGTATCTTCCCATTTTGATGGCCGCCTGTGTTCACACTGTTGAACCAACTCTCAGACCCAAGCATCTCTTAAATTCATCCCACATTTATTCAGGGCTGCCGGTGAAGCATCTATTTAAGTGTCACTGTATGAGGATTGAGAAGACAGAAATACCCTGTTCTTGGGGGCTCACAGATAGACTCAAGGAGGATGGGGAATGGGCGGCTAGTGGCTATGGGGAAGCATGGTGCCTGGTTAGTGTCCCAGGAGATGGACATCAGGGGACACCAGAAGAGAACTGGTGGGATACGCCCTTCAAAGTTCTGGATACCAAAGGGTAAAATGATCCAGGTCCTGTGATGCCGTTGAGTCTCCATTCCTTATAGTAAAAGCTCATACGAAATGCCACATTCAAGAGGAGAGTACTGGATTCAGCAGGTCTCTCTGACCATACAGCACATTATATCAAGAGCGAGCTGTGAGGCCTAGCCAGGAAATCACTGTACTCCACCCACAGAAGCTTTCAGGGGTCCACTTGATCCAGGATGCTTCCTTTGGCTCTGAGATACAGCCCAGCCTGTTCCTCCCATGCCCAACCTGACCCGGTCACCAGTGTGACCTTTTACCTCTGTCTTTTACATGTGCCGTCCACATAGCACAATAGAGGCGACACTTTATATGTGTGCTCTCCTCTTCCTGAGCCGTCCCTACTCACCTAGGGTACAGCTTCTTTGCTACATTCCGTGTGCCAAGCCCAGCCCAGTGCAATGGACGGCAGATGACTAGCTGCCATGAAGAGGGTCACAGCTCAGGCAAACTAGATTACCACAGGTCCGAGTGAGGCTGCGTCCTGAAACAAGCCTGGGAGCTGCCACGTGTGTGTCAGGAGAGCATCCCTGGCCCAGCTATGCATCTTGGGACAGATACGTGCTACTGCAAGAAACAGAAGGGTCCTCTGTGATCCTGGTGGGATATGGGATTGACAGAGACCGGGACAGAGAGGAAAATGAAGGTGGGGGCCAAGCCAGGTGATCTTAGCCACACATGTGGTCCAGGCAACTCTCAATGCTACTGAGTGAGGTAGCAGAGTGCTGCATGGTCCCACCCCAGCGGACACCAGCTTACTTAGCTTTTCCTTGTGTCCCGGGGTCCTTACACACCATGGATCCCCTGAGGCAGGGCACAGTGCATCTGGTATCACCAGCCTGGGAGGACCACTCCTAGCCTCCTCCCTGAGGTATCTAGAGTCAGCCCTCCCTCCAAGGACTCTGCCAGCTTCTCTCTCAGGCAACAGCTGACTTTCCTGAGGGAGACCTCCCTGTGGAGCGAGGCCAAGCCGAGCTAAGAGCTGTGCTAGAGGACTGCTGTGACAAATAACACAGCTGGTCAGCTGTGCCATTTCCTGTACAACACATAATTAGGTTAGATAAGAAACTAGCTGTGTCTAAGTGCTATAAATGCCCGTATTAAGCTATTTCGAGAGTGCCGAGCACTTTGACATTTGAGAGTTCAGAGTAATTGAGGTATTGAAATAAAATAGCTTCTGTTATTAAAAAGGTCATTATCGTCTTCAGCTAGATATATGAGGACTATTTTCCACTCTAGTGAGCCGTTCTCTCTGGCACAATTAGTGTCGCTTGAGTAGAGCCTGCCAGGGAGACTCCCACCCAGCAGCCCCTACCAGAGGCACAAGGTAGAAGTTCAGACAGGAGAGAAAGGAGAAGCCCCTGACACACCCCAGAGCCTTTGCCAGAGGCTCTCCCTGCATAGGTGCATGCTATGTGACTCTGACTCATCCTCTCAGGCATCCCAAGGATGCCACCATAGTCACAACAGTGTAGATGAAACGTGAGAGTCAGCATTGGCCACCCACGTGACTTGTAGGAGCAGGGAGAGACCGGAGCAGACCACTGTACACGGAGCAATGAGCAGGCTGTGGGAGTCGTGTCTTTGGGTTATGCCAGTTGTGTGAAGATTATGATCGCCCATAAAGAACATCCCCTGCTCCAATTCCACGGGAGGAAAAGGACAAGAAACAGGCAGGGGAACTGGACACAGTAAGATAGTGGCTGAACCTGCTAGAAAACGCCAGGGCTGGCTCCTACACTCTCTGCTTTGAAGCTCAAATGGTTCTTTCTGTCTTCTCCTTCATCTCAAGCCTTCACCAGTCTAAGTTCTTGTGTTTTCAGTGTTCACTCCACTAGAAGTACAGAAGCCATAGTGACAGCTGCTGGGGGCATGGGATGGAGGATTTAAAGCAATGGTCCCCGAGAGGGAGATTGGATGGGCAAGAGTGGTGGCTCTAAAGACCATGAGAAGCTGTCATGTCAGAGTCCGGGGGACGTCTGGTCACCAGCCCGAGGCAGAGGATCCCTGCCGTGCTCACCAGTGTCACTGTAATCCCGAGGACCCAAGCAAATCTAGATCTCAAGCCGTGTCCTACAAATGCGGTTGCTGGAGCGTTTTCCCAGAAATACCAGCTGACATCGCCTTTTAAAATTCTCCTCTCGACTCTCCATGCCTCCAATTACTGAGTTAGATTAATAGATGTTTTGAGCTACAATTTAAAATACCAGTGTACTATCTAAGACAGTAAAAAGAAAACGATCCTTGGTTATTACCAATTTGCCATACCACAACTTTTCAACGTCTCTCAGAGACACTTGGCCTCCGAAGGCTTGCTATTCGATGGTAGGGAACCGGCTGCTCCTGGGTGGGGATGATGGCGTCCCAGTCCTTTATGCATAGGTATAACAGAACACCTGAAACTGGGGAAATTATCAAGCTCAGGGAGGGAGCCATTTTGTATGATTCTGGAGGCTTGGAAGCCCAAAGTTAAGGAATTGATATCTGAGGGGACTTTTATGCCTCATTGCCCCACCGTGGGAGGCAGAAAGGCAAGAAAACACACTCACCAGGCAGCTGAATACATAGTATCTAATTCTTACTTGAGGCATCATTTCACTCACAGGTAGATCCCTCTTGACCTAATCACCTTTCATCAGGCCCCATCTGTCAACATTGTTTCACTGGAGACACATCCAAACTGCAGCCAATGGTCGTGATGCGTCCTCCAAGTTATATTTATTTAGACAATCGCGCTGTCAGAGACACTGTGCTAAGGGAGACTGTGAAGTTGGTAACACAGGTAGCATGGACACTTTCGAAGCAAAGCCTGGAACAGGTAATAGACCATGTTCAAGGCAGTGCTGTTCAGGATAAAAATGCCTATGGACAAACAAGTAGACACCCACAATGGATTAGGCTTGTAAAGAATGTTCTGACCTATGCTATAACACTGCCAGCCCTGAATAAACTAGACACAAAAGACAACGACCCACTATATAATAAACGACGTAATCCCACGTAAACGAATCATTCAAGCAGTCACGTTTATAAAGACAGAGAGAACAACAGTGGCTTTTGTGCGATCTGTGGGGCCGGAAAGTAGGAGGTTACTGTTTTGCTTTGAGAAAATAAGACCTTTCTAGCTATGGTGGTGGTGATGTCTCCACTGCGGTATGAATACCCATGATGCCGTGGAATTGTACCCGTGAACATCATTAAAATAGAAAAAAATGTATCATATAAATTCCCTGTAGTGAACAAAAGTCTTAGGATGAGGAAAATAAAGAAGCGTGCCCTCTCGTGGGGTTGGTACTGCAGGGTACCCAGAGTAGCAGGCTGGAGAGCAGAGGAGTGTAGGGTCCCATTGGATATTTGTCTTATGATGACCCGCCCATGCTGCCAGCTGAGATCTGTGTTTCAGGAAGCCGGTCTGAGAGCTACATGAGTAAGGGTTACTGAGATGATCACACAGCCTGGCTCAATGTCACACAAGGAGGCAGGGAGGACTTAGCAGGGGCCTGAAGGCAACTTGAGATCACAAAGAACAAAGAGAGCTAAACCAGGTTGGCATGAACAGGGAACCCATCTGAAGAGACAAGAAGGGATGGGTAGTCTGGTACTTCCTTGGAAAGAGTACTTGAAAAAAATGTGCTATAGGGCTTAGGATAGAACTCCATGACAAAGTGTGTACTTGGCATGTCCTTGGGTTTGATCCACACCTCCACAAGCCCCTGGGAATTAGAAGCAACTGGTGAACATAAGCTATTCCCCCCTTTTTCCAGAGTGTCTATTTCACCCAAGGAAATAGACTACTGTATTTATAGATTTTAAACATTTTCCTCAGCACTAACTGAGGCCAGCACCCAGGGCCTCACACTTGGGACAAACGTTCTATCACTGACAACAGCACCCTACCCTATGTCAACTCATGAAACAAACCCAAGAGACACACATTGGCTTGTAAGTCAATTACGAGACTAGCTATCTTCTTAAGAAGGGTGGACGTGTTTCCCCAGGCCTCAGAGCCTAATTGACAGATATTTCCAGAAGCTGCTGGAAAGTTCTGAGTCTGTGGGGTTGTCCCTGACTGTCACCATTTTCCATAGGTCCCACAGGACAGAATCTGCCACCTTCTTCTTGCCCCACGGAGGAGAAGTTTCTGCAGCCTGTCAGAGTACATACACTCAGGATTTCAATCCCAGACACAGGCCTGAGGTTGGCAGAGGGGCCTGCAAGCCCACACAGCCTGTTGCCACCCCCAGACAAACGTGTTATTCCAGGCTGCTCTCTCATGGAAACTGGCAGTGAGTCTGCCAACAGGCTAAATATAGCAGTGTCTTTCTGCTGAGTTTGGAGGCCCTGGGCAATGTGGTTTGGGCGGAAGGCTTAGAAGATGGCTTTAGAGAGAAGCAGAATGTACAGAAAAAAAGACGGCCCCCTCCTCCGCCGCTGCCACTCTTTCCTCAAGTTTTCACTCCAAAGCGCATTCATATTCCTTTTTCAAGGGCTATTGAGTTTCTGAGAAGCCATGCCTTGTGCGGGGCCATGGGGTGAAAAAGCAGATAGAGACTGTCCTTAGGGGGCTTGAACTTCCAGCAGAGAAGAAAGCTGTGCTTCATAACTCTGTTTCCGAGGGAGAGCATTCTGAAGAGGACAGCATGCTACAAAAGAGAAGGAAGGATCTGGGGTCATTTTTCTGGGTCAGGAAAGGTCAGTAGGGTCTGACTTTGGGAGAGCAATCTCTGGGCCTGGCATAGCACTTTGTGTGTTCTCGAGATGCAGAATTGGAGCAGGGAGTTTGATATCCAGTCTCCGACAAGGACAAGCTGTTAGGAGAGACAGCCCTGCTAGTACCACCACTCCCTGTCCCAGGCTTGTGGGCAGCTTGTCCTTAGGTTGCAACTCTCTTACAAGTTTCCCACATGCCTGCCCCTCCCTGAAGTATCCGTACACATCCCTGTTCCTGTGAAGTCTGTATCATCCTGGAGGTGGGCTTGCTTCTCCACAGGGAATCAGAGAGCTCAGATGCCCTCCCAATACAGAGACAGACCCAGGTGAGGGCCAGATTTCACCACATGAAAAGTAATGCTCACACAACTGAGGGAGGATTGTTAGGATAGCAGCAAACAAAAGTGTGTAGCATGGAAAGATGAAACCGTACATGAGGCCCCACTGGGCCTAATAACAAGTCTGGTGACCACGGCAGAAAGAACTGTTTGCACACAGTTGGTCAGTCCCTAGGATGTGACCGCTGCAAATGAAGGGCAGGGAGGGAAGGAAAGAGAGAAGACAGAATAAAATAAAAATCAAAAAGACATTTTGTACTAGGGTTAGATGAAGAAGAGAATTGTGGGAATGTAAAGGAGTAAGCTTAGAGGACATGGGAAGGAGGCCATCTGAACATCCAGGAATTGCTGCAAACTCCAAAGAAGGGCCACCAGAGGATGCTCGACCAGAGGATGCTCACAACACCAGGTAACATAGCTGCTGCCCAGGGTCCACAGAGGTGGGAGGAAACATGGGCAAGAAGTTTCCTGGACTGAGCCCCACAAACAGGACAAGGACATAGTGCATATGTCCACACCCATGTCCACTAGGTCAGGTGTGCCCAGCTTACACAGGAATAAGCCCCCTCACATCTGTCCACGTAGGGACATCTGTCCACCCAGCCACATTGTGGCAATGGACAGAAGGAGCTTGCGTATTAGGAATGACCCCCATCTTTATGGAGCTATTTGGAATAGCAAGCGAATAGTAATATTCTGAATTATGTCCTAATCTTCCAAAATAAAACTAACCACCTACCAAGCTCTCATTACTGGGAAAGATCATGAAAAGAAATCCAGAATGTAGAGACTTGGAAGGATCTACTTATGGGGGTGATGCACCCCCTTTAACCCAGGCCATGGTCCTGTGGTGTGCTCTGTCATCCTTTTCACACGATTTCCTTCACCCTTTGAAAGGCCTCTTTCTCCATCAAAGAACAAGGCAGCATCATGGACCACGCAGAGGAAATCCATGAAGTATTCAGCAGCAGTCTTTCCTTGCTCACCATTGGGGATCTCAGGTAAAACCCCACAGTCCAGATCATTTCTAGGCTGCCTCTAGTCTTGGATATCACTTCATACTCCAGTTCCCTAGAGGGGCCATCAGGGGCTGGCACTTCAGCTCTCTGGAATCCATTTTTCCCCAGCGGGCATGTGAGGCCCTGCCCCCCTGCTTCTGGGCTGCTTCTTGCCCCTTCATGGAGTCTCCCTCAGACAGACAACCTTCCAAAGTGTGTCCTGAACCATTCATTTCTTTTGATTCTTCGGGAACTTTGATACTAGCCCATAATAGGGTAAAGTGTTGGTGTTGGGTAACTTCAGCCTAATGGATAGCTCTTGAGAAAGTACGAGGGGTCTGACCCCTGCTTCTCACACTCACAGAGCAATGTCAAGGTTATCTCCTTCTCACAGCTGCCGTGAAATCCCCAGGACCACAGAAGGCGCACTTCAAACTCTCTGATCAGGAGCTGGTCAACAAGATAACTTCTTGACCACCAGCTGTACTTCCTTAAGGCTAACTCAAGTTGGACGAACATGGGAGGAACTTGGAGAGGACTCGTGGAGTTGGACCTTGACCACTGAGAGCTCCTTGGAATGAACTTATAGTACATGTTGATTCCAATCCACTGCAGAACTGACCCCAACTCAAGTCAATGGGAGGTTGCCCAGTGGCTACCATCCACTGCATACTCTCTGTGTCCTCTTGTTAAGATGGGAGGTTGCTCTGTGTCCTAAGGACCAGGAAGCAGGATTTTAGATAGGATGGGAGGTGACTTGGACATGCTGCACTTTAGGGCCATTGCTAGAGGGAAGGCATGGTGGTCTATGAGAGCGCTGACTCTAGCTGATGGGGAACAGGAACCACAGAAATGGAGGGGATTGAATAACAGTGGCAAACCAAGAAATATAGGAGACATCGTGACTCTAGCGCTGTCATCTGGGTGTTCCAAATCTGGATGCATCTTAATCCGCTGGTCAGGGTAGAATTGCATAAGCTCTGAGAGACAAGATGAATGAGGCCTTCACCTCAGAGCTTTACAGTGCAAGTCCACGGTGAGTTCTGCATCTCCAGGGATGCTGGCTTCGCCCTGCTCAGTGGTGAGCTCTTAACCAGGCTTGCAGGGAAAGTACTCACTGGACTCCAAATAAGCCAAAGAGATGCTAATGGTGAAAGGCCAGTGGGCAGTTCCAGAGCTCAGGAGGGTGGCCCAGCTGGACCAGAGTCCTCAGGGTCCCCAGGTTGCAGCTGGAACACGGGCAGAAGCAAGCGTGTGAATGAAGAGACAGGAAAAGCAAATGGTAAAGGGTGATTAGTAATCCCTCAGTGAAGGGCTGAGTAGAAGAATGAACACCGAGAAAGAAGACAAGTGGTGTCCCAATCAAAGAGAGATGTATCACAAGGTAATTGAAGAGTTGTCTTCAAAAGGGAACATTCCCTCCATGCATGTGTGTGCAGTCTATCACCTGCCTTAGACCACACCCTCAGCAGCGATTCTGGACTTTGGTGATCAGAGCTGAGTTTGGAGGTGTACAACAGCAGTTAGCTCTGTGAGGGTCTGGAGGGAGGCTGGGCCTACAAACAGCAGAGCTGGGTAGAGGAGGGAGGGAGCCCGAGGGGGACACTGACAGCATGGGAGGAAGACTGTCTTGGGAAAAGATCCTTATCGATACAGAGACCAGAGATAAGTTGACGATGGAAAATAGCAACGGAGATGCTCTCTGAGAATACAGCCAGGAGAACCGGAAGTGGAATCGGATGAAAATGAGGGAAGAATGACCACATGGCAGTCTGAGGGGAAGCCCAGGGCTCTGGGGTGACTGGGGCAACAGGGGGAACTTGGGATTAGCCCAGGCTGAGGGAGGAACAGAACCAAGGAGATTTTACAAATATCTAAGGATGGATCTCCATCCTTAGCTGAACCAAGTTCAGGAAAAAAATAGTGTATCGTCCGGCCAGGGCATAAGCAGTGGGTGGACTTCCTGGAACCAGAGTGTGGGTGTCATGGTTAATGCGTGTGAGACCTACAGTGTGCACATGTAGGAAAATGTCCTGGTGAGACACATTGTTGTGTGGATGAACCAGAGTAAACGGATAATAAAGTGAATGTGCGGGGAAGGCCACGAGGCTGCGAGTCAAAAACCCAGGTCCAATCGGCAGGGGACTGCAGGCCATCTTTACAAGTCCCGCATCTTACGGACGGCAGATCCCATTAGAAAACCGAAGAGAAAGAACTTGAAACTCTTAGACACAGCCCAGACATCTGCCTAAGAAGACTAGGCTGTTGGCGGATCCTCTAAGACCATCCCAAGATCTAGGAGTCTGTTTTCATCCAACAGCTCGAAGAATCCTACCCCAGCTGCCTGCAGCGGCTGCAAGCTGCAACAAGGAAACCCCTCCATTTCCTTCAACAGCTGCACGGTCCAGGGGCTAATGAGCTTTTCTCCTGTTTGCTGACGGAAGACACTTGTAATAAAGTTTAATGTGGAGGAACAAGGTGCATAAAACCGGAGCTGTAAACACCTCTAACTCCATTTAAAACTATGAGGTGCTGCACATTAACATTTAACAACCAGACAGACATGGAACTGGCATGGCACCCATCAAGTCGTGTTGATTGGAAAGCAGGTACCAAGTCATCTTGACCAATGAGAAGAGAAGGGGCAGAGCTCAGCCACTCCTTCTCTCATGCCCCGCCTTGTGGGTTCATTAAGAGTCGGATCCAAATTATGGTGCGAAAATGATGCGGATTGCTTAGGGAAAGAAACGCTAGGTAAGCCAGACACAGCTCACTGTCCAAGCCTCGTGCATCTGGGGACATTCCCCAGATTTTTAAATTTTCCCACATTTTAAAAATGAGAATTGTTCAGCATGCACCAAGATACGATATCTATGGGCTCCACTTTGTCTCCGTAGCATTCCCCCACTGAGCCCCTCTGTAGGGTTGATGGGTCCCGAGTCTGCTCTGCCACAGGACTTGGTTGTTCAGGGAGACAAGATGTGGGAAGTTTGACTGCTGCCGCTGGGCAGGGGTCAGGCTGTTAGAAGCTGTGGGACACCACTCTGTCGGTGGGGAAGCGCAGTCTTGGGCACAGGACCCAGCTGGAGCTGGCTCTGGGTTCCCGGCCTGCAAGGAGGTTCTCGGGCTCTTGGGCATCCACGTGCCGCTGGAATGCCTCAGAAGAGCTGAGAAGGAAGTGGGGACCCGTGGGACTGGATCTTGCCTGGGGCCGAGGGGAAAAGGGGGGGTGCAGCTCTGGCTTGTCCGGCTCAGAGAGAGCCTTTGGCTTGATGGTGGCTGCCCCTGGGAGTGCAAGGGGGCATTCTACTGGAGATTAGACGGTGGCCCTGTAGAGGAAGTCCTTCTCATGGCTCCCCTCAGCAGATCCCCATGAAAAGAGACATTCTGTGGTTTTAAGGCTTTATTGTCATGGTGGAAAGTGGATGAGTAAAACCATACCCCACTTCTCAGGTAGGCCTGAGATGAAATACCCTTTGCAGGGAGGAGTGTCTTAGAAGAAAAGGTTATTGGCTAAGCCTCTGGGCCTTTGGGTACCTCATTATAATAGAGATCTGTCTTGAGCCTACGTGACCTATGGTCATGTCCTCTACCTGTGGAGGGGCTTGGAATGTTGCCCTTACGTTACTGATGGCCACAAATCTATGGAGGGCTGTGGCTAGTGATGGGTCTGGTTTCCTGGGAGTTAGGAGAAATGCCTACTGTCCCTTCAGGGTCTCTGGGGTTCAAGCCTCTGCTCAACAAGGAACCAGGGTGCCTTTCACTGTCCCACACCCCTCTGAGAAGAATTCAGAGTATCTCCTCACTCTCCCCAGCCCCTCTGCTTGTCTACTCACCTCCAATCTCCTCTGGCGTCTTGTCTGCTCTGGACCTGTCATGCTGGACACTTTACACCATTCAGATCTGGTCGCCTTTGCTCTCCATTGAGATTTTGCCCATTGTCAAGGCTACAGTTTTGGCCTAACAGTCTGAAGACACCTCCACCCTCAAGGAGCTCAGGACCCATATTTCTGTTTCCAACACCTAATATCCTTGCTACTCAATGTGACCCTCGGTTCAGAAGCAGGGACATTCCCTTTGGAAGATACTGAGAAACTTAGAGCCTTGGGTTCCATTCCAGGCCTCCTGAACCAGAATCTACAGTTTACCAAAGGCCACACAAGTGATCCGTACACTGTACAGACAGCATTCATCTAAGGCTCAACCACCTGCCCACTCCACTGCGGAAGCTCGGTGAGACCACACTGAATACAGACCTTTCCCCATGCTGTAAATCTCTACTTTGTTTTCTTTTACAAGGAGCAGCTTCTGCTCCACATGTGGGGATTGGGGTATGGCTCTGGTTGGGGACATCATCCCTACCACGTGGTTATCTGGCTTCACAGAAGGACTGGCTCCAAGTGACAGAGCTGGTTATTCTCTTAGACCTAAGCTCCCCAAGTCAGGACTGGAAAGTCATCCTGTCGTGGGGAACCACCTTAAAACTCAAAGTCAATACAAAACTCACCCTCTGACATTCGTGACATGGTGCACTGGAGTCAGCCTAGTGGCACTGCTCCAGATGTGGTGTCCCTCCTCTAAACCTGAGGGTCCCTTGCTTAAAGAGTGCATCTGTAGTGCGATTTACCTCGTGTGTCTTTAGACACAATCCCCAGTTGCTAGTCAGCTGGCCCTTTAAGAATTCTCAACCATTAGAACTGCTTGACCATATGACCTTCAGTGTTAGTTGCCTCTTGGATTTCTGGGAACAGGAAAAGATATAAAAAGGCAACTTGGGCTGAGGCAGGGCAGGGCTAGCAGAGTAAGAAGAGAAGGCAGTTGGTGGAGAAGATGCTGTTAGGGACAGGTGAGCTAGAAGCTGAGGTGAGCAGATAGGCTAGAACGGTTGTTATAGCTTGGACCTACTAGTATTGGGAAACCGGGAGAAGGGACTGTTTAAGCAGACTGTTGGGGAACTGAGGGGGGACGGTTGGGAGAGATGTTCGATTAGGCTGGGCTGGAAATTGGGAGGAGTTAAGAGAACTGGCTGCTGTTCTAAAACAGGTAGTCATTTCACATCCAACTGAGAGTCTCGGTTGAGAAGGATGTCCCTCAAACAGTCGGGGACACAGAGCAGTGGAGGTTCACGGTTAAAAGGACAGTTTGCCTTCCATACCCATACAGGACTCAACCACCCATGAATTGAAACTGTCGTGCTGAATAGGCACACTCTTGTTTTCTGGTCAGTATTTCCTAACTGGTATTTTTATAGCATTTATACTGTGTTAGGAGCTATAGGTAATCTAGAAATGATTTAGAAATTCAGAGGCTATGAGTAGGCTGTGCATAGTGTTATATTTTACACAAAGGATGGGCACTGTAGCTTGGATAGCCACCAGGGGCCTAGAAACAACCCTGAAGAACAAAGGACTTCCTGAACAGCCATTGGGTGACAGACGGAAGCCGGCCCCCTTGAGTCAGGGTGCTCACCGTATTTTTCTGTCTTCCCACGCTGTAAGAAAGTGTGACTCACACGGCCTTTCAGAATTATGTCCATTGCTATCTATCCAGATGGGGCGGAATCTGGATTTAAGTACTAGGATAGTAAGGTAGCTTGTGATTAAAAGAGGCAAGAGACAAGTCTGGGGAGGATTTAGAGGACCTGGACTGGCAGGTCATTTTTACTTGCTTCTCTCTCGGCCTCCATGGGCTTCGGCCTGTTATCCTGGAAAGGGAAAGAGAGTTTCTTTCTCATAAGGACTGGCTGGCTGAAATAGAGCATGTGCATCCTTTGGGCCATATTTGTGGGCGAGGCAGAAGGCCCCGTTCTTGGCGCACTGGGGGTCTGTATGGCCATCAGTTCGCAGTGATGAACATGACGATGACATCTCTGGAAGTCAGTCTTTGACCAACCCACATAGAGATACATTAAAAACTAGGAAGTGTCCATGTCCTTTCACACCCATCAACAGGTGACAGGCCCAGTGTGGTGTTCCCTGAGAGCTGAGGAACTTTAGTCAGACTTCCCATGTCAGGACCTTTCCAGCTCAGGGCTGTGGCTTTGAATGGAGCACATCTTCAAGCAAGCTTCCTTCTGGTCCCCTTTCACGTTGCCTATAAAGATTCCTTGCCATCTGTGGGCTAGGCCAAAATTCATCCCCAAATTTGAGCCTATCTGCACTCCGTCTCTGAGAAGCCATTACTCCAAACATCGAGTCCATGTTTGCTTTAATTGCATTGAACATGGAAACAGCTGTCCGTTGGGGGAACTACTCAGGGATTACATCATCGCTCCTATTGATGCCTTATTGAAAGAGGAACTCTTTGCACTTTCTAGTTGATGGATGCTTCCCCTCGCTTAGCTTCAGAGATGTCAATTCATGGTTAGTGTTTTCTTTGGTAGAGAAAGAGCGACTAGACACATTTTCTGAGCAAGAATACCGAAATATGTCACTTCAAATAGGCACCAGGAACAAACTGCTCACTGCCCCTACTCTGAGAGTGCTTGTGTGGTTTCCGTTTGGAGAAGGCAAAGAGACCAGATCTGCAGGGATGGTGTAAACCTTCTAGTCCCCCTTAAAAGGAAGTGTTCAGTGGGTTCCCCCATTCCCACAACCTGTGTAGCTGTGACCAGGACTTGAGAGAAAAAGGCTTAAGTGACTCTGTAACAGCTACAGCTTCTGGGTGGTTCTTAAAAACATGTATCATTCTGAGTGGAACGTGTTCATGTCCATGTGTGATATCTCTAAGCTTTCACTGTATTCAAAAGAGGGTAGGCTTGGGGGTCCGTCACCTCTTCATTGCCCCACTCTCCACTCACAAGTGTCCCTTCAGTGTCTCCATTTGCCTGTGTGGCTAGGCATGCAAATGAGGAAATCTCTTTGTATCTGCGAGACACTGCACATACAGCTGCTGGCACCCTGTCAAACACAGTATTCTCTATGGTAACCACGGTATCAATGGTGTGCTAATAGTGGCTTTCCCCCTTTGGAAGAAGATGCTTTGGAAAGTCCTAGTACATTATTCCAGTCAGTCTTCTTCTTTTCTTTTTTTCCTTTCAAAATCTATGCTGCAGACACAGAGAAAGGGAACAAGATGCTGGTGTCATCAGAAAGGGTGGACTTCCTCACCGGTTTCCTCAGGAAAACAATAGCTGCTCCATTTGGACCCTTTCCTATAAACACCAGAATTATTCACAAGGAGCTCTGGATCTGTGGGAATTTTACTGCTAAAGGACTAAGTTTGCAGGACAAAATTTACTTTTAAAAGTTACTACAGGCTTAGGAATGCCACTTAGAGGTAACGGCCCATTAGATTGTGTACAAAGCTTTGGGTTCAAACCCACACTCTGCAAACAAAACGTTTGGTTCTTTTCATTTGTTTTAAAATGCAAAGTGGCTTTAGCATGAATGCCAAGAGAGATTGTTTATGTACTGGCTTACAGTTTCCAGGACCTTCCAATGTTCGTTGTCCCGTGAAATCTTCCAGAATCCTAGGAGGGGTTAAATCATCTTTTTACACATACAGAAAATCTGAGGTGATTGGAGAAGGCCGAGAGATGAGCTCTGCAGGGATGCTGTGAAGCTCCTATTACCCCTTAAAAGGAAATGTTCAGCGGCTTCCCCCACTCCCACAACTTGTGTAGCTATGATACAAGTTGAGGTAATTAAAAACTCAAGTCCCACAGTGAGATAGAGGGCACAACTCACACACCAGCTGTGTTTAAAATAGATAATTTATCATATGTACATTGTAAAATTACAAGCCAAACAATGTTTATAGAGTATGGTAAGGGGCCACCGGAGTACACATACATCAGGAAGCATCGTTAATAGCACTTTGGAAATCAAGGTGACTCTCTTACTTCTATTAAGTCTAACATTTTTGTACATTGTTTAGGTCCACAGAGCAACTTCCCCCATGGACTTATGTCCCAAGGTCCCCTGACAGCCACCCAAGGCCATCATGCTTCTCATCCAAGGCTGAGATGGCCAAAGCACTTGTCAAGAGTTGGTTCCTCCTGGACATAGTTTCCCCAGTGTGGCTTGTCCTTTCACTTCTATGCTGAGGGAATGGCGAAAGGCTCTGCTCTCTCTGGAATGGGAGCTGACCGAGCTCGGCACACTTTTCTCACTTACGTGATGTACCCACTGGAACAGTACTCGAGTCTTAGGAAAAGAGAGAACGATGTCTTCCTAGGAGTCTAGGTCCATTCTGCCAAAGGGGGACAAACACTTTACAATGCTGTTCTTGTAGCTCCACAGCCCTGGTGGACTATGGGTCTAAAGACATAGGCACCAGAATTTTCTGAGTCAGACCTCAGGCTTTCAACCGTCAGCACCCCTGCCCTCACATGGCCAGCTTCAGAGGATCATTAAAAACAATGGATGCCATCATGAGTAGCTGCTGCCATCACCACCAGTGGCTTGCTGCTCCCTGGGTGTCCCAGAGCCTCAGAGAACTAGTGAGTCCATACATCCCACCTTTCTCTGTGACCTTTACAGGCATTTCCTGTGGCTATAAACTGGGCTCTTGATGTCTTAGACAGAGCAAGAGTGGCAGATTAGAATCAAGATTTAATTTCCCTCCCAAAACTTTAAGGCTCAAGAAGAGAAGAGGGTGATACGATTGGCTCAGCAGATGCTCTCAGAAGCAGAGTCCTTGCACTCAGGAT
This sequence comes from Rattus norvegicus, assembly GCF_021556685.1. NCBI lineage: Eukaryota > Metazoa > Chordata > Mammalia > Rodentia > Muridae > Rattus > Rattus norvegicus. The sequence continues at coordinate 8,295,253 of NC_141549.1, read as the reverse complement.
CAGGCCAGAGACATGGCCAAGGGCTGGCCGGTCCCTTCTCTTCTGGGAAGTGTGTACCTCGTAGAAGACACCAGAAGGCTGCCAGAAGAGGCTCCCCCATCACGTTGAAGGCACAGGTGAAAATACAAAACTGGGGCATTTGTTTCTGAGTGTCATAAATAACTGGGAGCGCAGGTGACAGCCAGAGAGGAAGCCATCACTACAGCTTGTTCTCCTCGAAGAGGATCTGTGCATACACGGTGCTGGTGGGGATGCCTTTGGCAGCCTGGTGTGGTTTGATCAGCTCCAGCTCGGCGTAGGTCAAGTTTTCCTCGGTGATCTTGGGCTACGTGGAAAAAAAAACAAACAAACAGCAAAACATAATTCAAGCTGACAACAGTCAGTCATCCGCTGTGTGCTCATTGACCAAGAATATGCTTTCACAGTATTAATAGGGTGAGGAGGGAAATGTGTAGGGGAAAATAGGTAAGAACATATGTACAGACAACTCACATTAAAGGTGTAGCTCGTGGCTCCATATAGAACGCCATGCTCTGCCAAGAGGCACTGTGGTTAATGTTTACGTTAGTATCGGTTACTCACGAAAGCCACTGGACTCTATCTCACAAAGCAGAGTAATAGCTATGGCCAAAAGGAAATATACACGACGCAGAAACAAGCCTACTGGCAATTAATAATAAACTTAGAAAATTGACGAATGGTATCATCACATAGCTAGAACTTTGGAGTATCCAGAAAATTATAATGAAGAAAATATTTAATACATGCTAACAAGTATAGAGAGAAGAGTGGTCATGAAACATTCTAATTTAAGTACTTTATTACTTAATAACACAAAAAGGGTTAAGTATTGGCTTAGTTTGAGGTCCCATTGCTGGGAAGAGACACCATGACCATGGCCAACTCTTTTAAAGGCAAACATTTAATTGGGGCTGGTTTATAGTTTCAGGGGTTCAGTCCATTATCAATCATGGCAGGAAGCATGGCGGCATCCAGGCAGATATATGCTGGAAAAGGAACTGAGAATTCCCCCATCTTGATCCAAAGGCATAAGAAGGAGACTGTGTGCTACACTGGGAGTAGATTGAGCATTTAAGACCTCAGAGTCCACCCCCACAGTGACACACTTCCTCCCACAAGGCCACACCTCTTAATACCACTCCCTATGGGCCAAGCATTCAAATACATAATCTATGGGAGTCATTCCTACTCAAACCACCACGGGCATCAAACTCAAGAAGTTAGGAAGTGAACAAAATAAGCAAAAGACCAAAAAAAAAAAAAAAAAAAAACCAAACCAAAACAAAACAAAACAAACAAAAAAAAACCCAAAAACAAAACAAATAAAATAAGCAAAATAATTACAAAAAACAGCAAAAACAGAAAATATACAAAAAACATCTAAAATCGGGTATTTGAAAGTACCCAGAATATGCTATACTGAAAAACCTATCATTATAAAAAGGAAAAAATATAAAAAAGAAAGAACTAATAAAACGGAAAACGAAAAAAGGAAATAGAATACAAAGGAAGGAAGTTTTACATACTGTTAGAAGACTGCTTGTCTCAATATACTAAAAATCAAAATTGAAACTCAGGGTAAAATGATAATGTCCCAGAAAAACATAAATGACAAATGTTAAGTGTAGAAAAACTGAATTTGCTAAATACCCCCAGAGGGGCAGTAAGGAAGAGCTGCCTCTTTGCAGCACCGAGAGAGCCACTGCAGGGCATTTCTGAAGGAGGCACCTAGGAACATCTCACATCAGAGAGCACGAAGGAAGAAAACCTTGTTGGGTTTTAGAACAAACCCTGTGCTCATACACGGTTTAATTCAGATTTATTTAGGAGGGTTTAAGAGGCACGTAACCACATTGACTATGACAGGTAATCATATATTCAAGTGGACTTTATTTGGGAAAGCAGACATGGCTCAGTATTTTTAAATAGTTAATAGTAAAAGATGGAAAGAGAGAAACACCGTGGTTCTCTCTATAGATGCTGGAAAGCCACTTGGTAACACTGGAAAACTACTCCTGACAAAATCAACCTTTGAATGACAGAGTCACAGCTGTGTGTTTTCTTAATACGAATAAGAGATGTTAAGTTAATGAAAAAAATAAAAAACTGAGTGTGGTGGCACACACTTTTAGTCCCGGCACTCAGGACGCTGAGGGAGGTGGATCTCTGAGTTCGAGGCCAGCCTGGTCTACAGAGGGAGTTCCAGGACAGCGAGGGCTACACAGAGAAGCTCTTTCTCAAGAAAACAAAATGATAAAAAACAATTGGCAATCCAAGTCTGGAGATATTAAAATCAGACAACTGAACTAGTTTAAATACGGTAATACTGGGAGGCGAGTAGACATATGTATCAGTGGGACTGGCTAGAGACTCCAGAAGCTAACTGAGTGAATGCTATTGGACTATGTAGGAGAAAATAAAATAAAATGACATCACACCCTACATCACTCCGTATAAGTTTAAAATATGTAAACTCCTAAAACTATTGGACGAACGCATGGAGAACTTTCAGGAAAATCATCTTAGGAGTAAAGATGATTTTACAAACGGGACATCATCCTGCTCTAGATGGCAAAACTCTAAATAGAATCAAAGAACGATCAAAAAAGAAAAAGGAAGATTATTGCGGCTCAGGTCTAAGGAGCTTACAGTTCAGCAAAGATCTGGACCAACAATCCTCTAGGGAACAAAGAAAGGGGTGTCAGAGACTACTAGAGGTTCCCAGAGAAGCAGAGGATGGCAGAGACCCCTGGTGGCTCCCAGGAAATCAGGGGATGGCAGAGACTGCCTGTGGCTCTCAAGAGATGATGTACAACAGCTCTCACACAGATGAAGTGAGACAGCCTCGCTCATCCTGAGAGACCTATAGTTTTGCTCCTAGTTCTTTGAGAGCTTCATTGGTGTGTTCTCACCATGTTCACCCCCTCCTCAACTCCTCCCAGATCCTCCTTTTGAGCACCCAGCTAACCTCGTGTTCTTTTTCCCATCCAATTCCAATGTGGCTCCCTGTATGTTCATGGACGTGTGGGCTTTCACTGGAGCATGGTCAAACTCTAAGTGGCAACATTCATAAAGAAAACTGACTGTCCCAGCGGTCAGTTGCCAGTAGCCCCCTGCCTGGGGCTGGACCTTCCCCGTCACCTCCTCTCTCCAGTTTGGTCTGCCTTGCATGGGGCTTGTGCATGCTGACACAATCGCTACCACCGGAAGCCACAATTTTAAATCACATTTATGTGTGACTTTTTGTCTTTAAGTTTCCAGACATGTTTTAAGCCGCCCAAACTATCATGTCTTCTTATCTACTCCTGACACGATTATTTTTGGGAGCAAGCGAAGAAAAATGAGAGATCCTCATGTTCTTCGGTGGAAACCTGAGAGTTTATAGAATGGAACATATGATGTTGTAATCTTAGACAACCACAGAGCTAGGGCCTGGGGTGTAGTTCAGTAGTATGCTGCTCCCCAACTATGTGCAAGGTCTGGGATTTGCAACCCAGACATAAGCAAACATATCCACATGTTACCCTTGGAAATCAGCAACTGGAGAACCCAATAGCCATGATTTCAAGGGGTATAAATTGGGTTGCTGAGGGGACTCATGCCTTAATATATATTCTTTGCTTAGTTTGGATGTTACAAAAGGCTTCTATTTACCCGATGGTGCACTGATTAATTTAAATTTGTAACCGAATAAGTAGAAGTGGTCGCTAATGTATCAATATTCTCATTTCAGCAACTCTGCATTTCGAGTCTTAGATGTCAGACTTGAGCTTTTGGTTTTCAGCTTCTGTTTTGGTGTCATTCTGTGTCGCGCTCTTTTAAGACAACAAGCACACAAAGCCTACATGCCTCTATCTTTTTTTTTTTAGACAGGGACCATGACAAAGAAACCGTTGACAAGGAAGGGATGTTTCTCAAACGGGATGTCAAAGCAGAGAGCCTCTGTTCTTTTGAGACAAAACACCACGAAGACTGGAACAAGAGGCAAAAGGTAGACGAACTTCATGCCAGCACGTCCGGCCGGAGTGATTTCAAGCGATTGGCACAGGTGTTCCAAGTTCAAAGTTAAGCACATTTGTAGGGATGGGGTCTCTGCTTTCCTTTTGACACCAAGTCTTTACACTGCTTCTTAGCCGTCCACACTGTACCAGCCAACAGACCCCGATGTGTGCTCTGGCTTTCGCTTAATTACATTTTCACACTACAACGACTCCATTTAAAAAAAAAAAAACAAAACACCACGTGCCTTCCAATAAGTACTCAAAACCCAACTCATGTAAATTTTAGAACCCAGGTTTATGAAATCACATTGTCCAGTTTTTTATTGCATTACTGCAAAGCTGTATTGTTTTCTAGCATAGATTATCTGCTTATTCTTAAGTTATTTCATTACGTTTGGATATGAAAAATAACACCCGCTTCCTCAGTACAGGTCACCAGGCTGGCTTGGCTGATGTGTTGTTTTCATACATTTTTATGATGTTCCTATAGTAAACATAATTTAATAAAGCCAAAGCACACTAAATAAATAATTGCATCTAGAAAAGCAATAAAAACAAATAAAATTAGTACTTTCATAAGTGGGAAAGGTACTTCAATTACTGCTACAAGCAACAACCCTCCATAAAATGTGTACAACCATTTCCCCTATGCATATTTCTGGAGTGTAATAATTTGATTGAAGATATGAGGCGGCACGCGGGAGGCTCGGGAGTGTGAAGTGTGTACGGTTTACAACGGATGATGCATAATACTGGTGTTTGGCACCTCTGAAGGACACCATCGTTTTCTGGCAGACGCAGTGGGTTGGCACTATCAAACATGTGGTAACTACACTTCCCAGCTCGGTGAACTGGAAATAAAGTCCTCGCAGGCAAGGCAGGCAGGCAAATGTATTCGCCTCACTCGTTTTTTTTTTTTTTTTCTATCGGCCGTCTTTGTTTACGTTGATGTCTCAGGGAAGCTTATGCTCCTTTTAACAGGGAGGTTAGGGATCTGTAGCAAGGCCTTGACTGCTAGAGCCCAGGCACTGTCCTTGCAGCCTTGGCTAGACAAGGCCTACTTAGCTGAGGCACCATCCCCAGTGTCTATAGCAATTCCAGTCCACGTCAGAAGTACTGGGTCTATGGAGTGGGCCAGGAAGCATCCTTGTTAGTTCTCTACAGGCCACCAGCTCTGGAAACAGTACTCTTCAGGCCTGTGTGGAGGGGATAGACTTACAATCAGTCCTCTGTATCTCTCAGTTCTGCAACCAACTGTGGGTTAAACATGTTTGTGGGACAAGCCGCATCGTATTAAACATGTGGGTTTCCATGTCAACCCTACACAATACAGCACACGGACTCTTTATGGTTTTCACGTTTGCCTCTGCATCGTCGCCATTTGGTAGGTGAGTCATTAAGGGACGACCTCAAGTGAACAGAAGACATGCAGAGGCTACGCTGCCAGGCAGGTATGCACCATTGTCTGTCTTTCGGTTTGCATGGGGAGTTCTAAAAGCTTTCCTGCAAGGAATCAGAAGGCTGGATATGTGCAAGCATCACACCTAGAGCACAGGCTTCAGCCAGTCTACCCCACTGCTTCCAAGCTCCCTTGAAGCAAAACGAAAGCATAACAGGAACTTCCAAAGTGGGATCCACAGGGCTCTGATCGAGCCACTCATTATACACAGATGCTGCTGAGTTTACTGGAGGCAGGCAGTAGGACTTCCTGAATGGGTCAGAAGCACCTCTCCAGTCTGGTTTCTTCCTCCTCCTCCTCTTCCTCCTCTTCCTCTCCTCCTCCTTGTCCTCTTCCTCTTCTTCTCCTCCTCCTTGTCCTCTTCCTCGTCCTCCTCCTCCTTCCTATTATTATTATTGTTGTTGTTATTGTTGTTGTTATTCCTTCTTCCCCTCTTCCTCTTCTTGTTTTTTTCCAGACAGAGTTTCTCTGTGTAGCCTTGGCTTCCTAAAGCTCATTTTGTAGACCAGGCTGGCCTTGAACTCACAGATATCTGCCTGCCTCTGCCTCCCAAGTGCTGAGATTAAAGATGTACCACCACCACCCTTCGTGGTTTTATCTTCTTTTGCCTTTCACCAAGGCCACAGAACGACCTAGTCAGGTTCTCCTTTTGTCCCTCAAAGCTACTGAATGTCCACGCCTTGAAATCCACAAGGTTTGTACACGTATCAAGGCCCTCAGATGTCCAAGGCCTTTGTGTAAAATCTCATGTTCTGTGTACTCGTGTTTGTCCCCACATGCTCTAGTGCACTTTAAATGACTTCATCCCCAGATGAATTACAACATGAGGCACAATGTAAATTCTCAGCAAATAGTTGCTACACTGTATCATTTGGGGAATCATGAGAAGCAAACAGTGGAAAGTCTGTTTTTTGTAATTTTTGTATCTTTGTAAAGATACAATTACCCCCTGTGACTGGTCGAGCATACAAGATGCAGAATCTGCCCTCTGTGTGCAGCCACCCGGACCTCACACATCCCAACCCTTTGCCTTTTGTCACCCGTGATCTCCTTTTCATACATTTTACTCCTAAGGGAGGATCCTTCTTACAGCTGGAGGAAGGGTCTTTCAGCAGTGGGTGACAGAGAAGAGACAGTGAAGCATCCTGTATCTGAGGCAGCAAAATCTTCTAGCTGGTATTGCTGTGATCATGTTCATAGGGGAGGGGAGGACAGCTTTGGTATGGCCCTCACCTGCCTACAGAGCTGAGTGATAGGAGGAATTTGGACCAAGTTCTAATGCTAACCACTTGTCTTTTCTCAGTTCTACATCTGTGCGCAGGAACAATATTTACTATCTCATACTGAGTTTTGAGTGTGTAAATGAAACACACGTGTGTGTTTTGACACAGCCCCTGCCCCATAGAAAGGACTAGACACATAAGGCACTATTTGGACACCATCATTTTCCCTCTGCAAGCCAAATGTCATCTACCTATACACACGTCGAATCCTTCACACACCAACAAGAACTGTGTGGGCCGTGCAGGCCAGGATCTTTTTCAACAGGAAGAGATTCTGGGAAATTAGTTATGGGCAGAATTAGCCCCTCCCTGTCCACGTCCCATGTTGTTTATCCCACACCATCTCAGAATGTGAATGGGGTTGGAGATGGGGTTTTGAAAGTAATAAACATGTTAAGATGGGGTTGGTAGAGGCAATGCTAATCCAATGTGACTATTCTTTACAGCATGAGAATAGGACACAGGCTACTTAAAGGGATGACACAGCCATGTTTATCTTGGACTTGAAGCCTCTTGGGGAAAACATATCTCTGGTGTGTGAGTTACTTGGTTTGTGAAATTTAATTATGGCACCCTTGTATACCAATCTATCGGTCACAGTATAGACAAGGAGGAAATGCTTTCTTTGGGGGAAAGACCTTCTCATGAATGGGCACATAGTAGGACATAGTAGCACATAGTAGGACATAGTAGCACATAGTAGGACATAGTAGCACATAGTAGGACATAGTAGCACATAGTAGGATGTGCCATGTCACCTTCATGGGGAAGGGAAGGAGAAGCCAAAGGTCTGCTGCTATTCAGTGAGGAAGCAAATGGAACTGGAAGTAGAAGGCTCTGGATCCCCTTCACACGATCCTCCCAGATGCCTGCTTCCCTGCTGCCCTGCCCTCTATGGCTTGGCCTCCGAGTTGAGGTAATTCCAGCTAAGCTGTGGGGAGTCCACTGAGAGCCAAACAGGGACTTAAGCATGTGTGCTGTCTGGGAAGAGGGATGGTGGACTCCATTGTGAGGAAGGAGTGAATGACACCAGCTGTTAGCTGCCAAATGAAGCCTCCCGACCCCCCAGTTAGGAGCCTGGCTGCCAGATGACCCGAACCCCAATCTGGGTCAGGAACTGAGCCTAAACTCACTCTCACCTTTCTGACTGTGCACACGTCTGAGGAAAGAGGCTGGTTCACTGTCAGTGTTTCCTGCCCAGTCCCTACCCTGTCACCTGCCAGCCACAGTTCAACAAGGCCACTTCGGTGCTGTTGCCCCTCTTCCCTTTGTGCTGAGGACACAGGAAGCAGCAGAATGACTGCAGAGAGGTGGCATCTGGAGCAGCTGAGGCAGCAAGGATGACAATTGAGGCCCATGTGTTCAGGGTGGCAGAGGGAAATGAGGGGCAGTGCCTGTCTCCGACCTCAGGAAAACCCCGAAGCAGCCAGGGAGTCATGTGGCTGGGTCATCACAGGTGCTACTGTAAATATACAATGATAGGGGACTTTTGTGGGCTTTTTCCTGTTTCTCTAGAGTAGCTCACAGTGGGACAGCTGGATCATACGGCAAATGTAGGCGTAGCTCTTAAGAAACTGCCAGTCATCCAGAGGGTACCGTTTGCTCTCTCACTCTCTCACCTGAGAAGGGCATACTTCACCAGTTCCACTTCCTTAACGTCTCCTAGTTCTTCTTTACTCGTTTTAGTAAGTCTCAGGGGCACACAATGCCCCATCCTTGGAGAACCCACTAGCCCTACACTTAAATCCAAGTTGTCATTGATGGCTATGGAGCCAGGCTAAATTCTCACATAGCATGATGCCCCGTGATCACAAAGGCTGCAGTCCATTCTTTGCATCCTAGGCGTAAGGGTGAATGAAGGTCTTGGAGCCCGAGATGGCCTGCCAGTGGTGAGGACCTGAGACCACAGAACCAGTGTGGCCCGATTCTCTCAGCTCTAATTTAAGCCTTTCCCTGCCCCAGTTTAGGGTGCTGGTAATGGAAAGTACACCATGGGGAAGAAATGGCTTGACTGCTGACACCAGGAAAACCGACCTCAGGAGATCGGTAAGTTAAGCCTCTCTTCACAGCACACATACTTCAAGCTCCTAGTGTGCACATTCTGGGGGTTTCATCATCTTGTACATGGGTTTCCATGGAGTCAACCGAAAGTTTCTTTTCTGGGTGAGCAGGGATTTAATGATCTCTTATGCAGACTCCTGCAAAACAATACTTTCCAGTAGAGACTGCAGCTGGACGTGCGTGTTGAATTAACTTTGCAGGAATAAGAGAGAAATGCAATTGCAGCAGCTGCCCATTGCCAATGTGAAGAGTTCAGCCAGGTAATACTATTACCACAGCAACTGATCAATACTCAGGACACGGGAGCTCTGCGCTCACGTCACCTTAGCACTCCGATGTGAGATGGAGCTCTACAGAGTTGCAGAATCAGGAATCCACATCCCCCAAGAGACCACATGAATTGTCAGGGGCAGACTTCCTCTTCTCCCTTAAAGTGCTCATTTTTTATTCAACAGAGAAGGAACTGGTGAGACGCAGTCTCCCTGAAGCCCCCCACACACATCCACGGCCAGCGAGAATGCTGCAGCTAAGTATTTAGCACATTCTGCTCTCCCTGACCCAGAGCCTCTGGACTCCCTGAACGTCCATTCTCAGGAGGGGAAAGTATTGTGGCCAACATGCCTTGGACATGAACTTGGCCTGGTTGAGCGGCATGGATTGCTTCCAGGCATTGATGTTTATAAAAAAAAAGGATTTAGAGTTTTCTGGTGTGTTTTTAAATAAAAATAGAAGAGGAAATATAATAAAAGTAATATTTTTTCCAAGACAGAAGTGTTAAATGGCCCAGAGTGGCTTTGGGAGGTAGCTCGGTTTGCTGGCTGAGACTGGGTCCTTTTTGGGAACAGAGCTCAGCAGTGCACTGATAAGTAACTTTCACCATCCCATTCTGTTCTCACCTCTGCCACGTGAGGTGGGCCAACAGTCACACTCATATCACAGACAAGTAGCTTTTAAAAGCAGGAAGCTGCCAGGAGCGCTGACACACGTGCAATCCCAGCACGTGGGAAGTGGCAAGAGGAGAGTGATGGACTTGAGGCCAGTATGACCTATATCAAAAAACAAACAAAACATGGCAGAAGACGGTTTTATGGCACCAGGTTCATATGGGTTCAGAAGTCTCCATCTTGCCTGGGATCCGGCCCCTGGGAATGGCACATGGACAATACAGCATCTTAGCACAAGCTAATGCACACAGTTGGAAGCTAGGTGATCCAGACAGGCGGACAGCAGTCTGTTTCCCCAGCAACCGGCATCAGACGTCAATGGGAAAAGAAGCAGAGGTCAACTGCATGAAGCTTGGACACAGCACTCAGCAGGTAATGTGAGCTCCAACGGAAGAATCTGAGGATGAAGGGCATAGCCTGTTTCATGTATCAAGTCTTATCAGACAGGCTTATGTTTGAAATGCATGCGGATAGCTGCAAGATGAAGCCGAAGGTCGAACGGGAGGGAATGGAGAAGTTCAGGTGACTCCCAGTCAGTCACCAGGTCAGTTCATCAGCTCTTTGGGGTAGAGAGTCTCTGCTCCATGGTAAGAGTATGCTAGTAACCTCTGAGATGATTTATGGTGCTAGGATCAGAGGTCCAGGTAGACCAATAGCCTCAAGGCCTTGAATCATTTCTATTCCCAAAGCCATCATGGAGCTATAATGGCTCACCAAAAACCACCCTGACTGTCTGAGCCAGATCCAGAGACACAGAGACCTAAATGTCTCCATGGCACATAATACGCACTTGCTCTGTTGCCTCAGCCTAGGAGTTATACCCATGGTTCTCATCTTGACTTCCAACCTCTTGTGCTTACATAGGGTCTGAGGTCCAACAGTCCAGTGTGCTGGAGGACTACAGGAAACAGAAAAGTCTGAACTCGGAAAGAAGTGGAGACAAAGTTTTCATCTATTGAAGTTTGTTAACATCCTGGGCTGGACAGACTTGCCAGGAAGTCCCCAGCCAAGCAAATTCACACAATGGTTTTAAGTCCAAAGAGTCCAAAGGGCACTTATTAAAAGGCATCCTTCATGTATGCTCAATATGACGGAAGCCACGTGCCCAGGCTAACAGGTCTTGGGACAGTCACAAGTCACCATCCATTTAGGTAACATGTTGAAGTCAGCACAGAAGGACCAAGGACAAACCTTATAGGTTCAAGATTTTACAAATGGACAGATGGATGCCTCTAGATTTTACAAACTCTAATTTGTGAACAGAAATGATTATATATCATGGTCTCAGTGAGGCTCCCATACTTGAAGCTTCTCCTGGCTGCACAGTGACCGCTCCATAAGCTGATGTAAGTGTTTCCACATGAACCAGGAATGCGCATATCCCCAGTGCCTTCCCAATGTGCTTTTGCAGGCAGCCACTCTAGGTGATGCTTTTGCTTGGAAAGAGTGTTTGCTTATCTGCTTCAACCAAGACCATGACTCAGAATGCAATTTCTAACCCTTTCCTCACACGGCCTATCACACTGAATCACACGAGGGTCTCTATGGTGGTTGATGCTCAAGAGCCTTGCCCTCAGAAACAAGAAGGCTGCCATCCATAAACTGTATGCTGGTGAACAAGGCACCTAACATGTCTATGTGTTTCCTCAGCTACAATGTACGACTTGTACATTGCCTCATGGGATATCCACAGAGGAATTCCTGCCAGGACTGCAGGAAATGCTGTGTGTATGGCCTACTGTTACTGTCAGTACTAAATAAACCTATGCGTGCTTGTGTGTGTGTGTGTGTGTGTGTGTGTGTGTGTGTGTGTGCGTGTGTGCATGTGTGTATGTGCTCATGAGTGTGCCTGTGTGTGTGTGTGTCTGTGCATGCTCGTGTGTGTGTGTGGCTGTGTGTATGTGCTCATGAGTGTGCCTGTGTGTGTGTGTGTGTCTGTGCATGCTCGTGTGTGTGTGTGTGTGGCTGTGTGTATGTGCTCATGAGTGTGCCTGTGTGTGTGTGCTCGTGTGTGTGTATGTGCTCATGTGTATGTGTGCTTGTGTGTGTGTGTGTGCTTATGTGTGTGTGCTCATGTGTGTGTGTGTGTGCTCGTGTGTGTCTGTGCATGCTCGTGTGTGTGTGTGGCTGTGTGTATGTGCTCATGAGTGTGCCTGTGTGTGTGTGCTCGTGTGTGTGTATGTGCTCATGTGTATGTGTGCTTGTGTGTGTGTATGTGTGTGTGTGCTTGTGTGTGTGTGCTCATGTGTGTGTGTGTGCTCGTGTGTGTGCATGTGTGTGTGTGCTCATGTGTGTGTGTGTGCTCGTGTGTGTGTGTGTGTGTGTGCTCATGTATTTTGTGCTCATGTGTGTATGTATTTTGTAGTAATATGTGATATAACCTTGCTAAGTGACAAGTTAAAGTGTTGCCTGGAACAGGCTCTCCATCTGTGACCTAGACTGAGTGTCCTTGTCAGGCTCTCAGAATCTTGTCCTTCCTGTGCCTCTCTTAAGCTCACTCCATGTGTCCTGCTTGCAGACCAGAGGTCCAGCCACTGAGCACTTCTTGGACATAGCTGGGCAGTGCTCTTCACTCAGGGATGGCTTTGGGCCCTAAGTTCGTATCATTTTCTCTGTCCGAAAGACTCTCCCATGCACCAGGGTGAACACTGCTTCTTCCTGTTATCAGGCCTTTTTCTCTGATGTGTTATCTTCCTCAGCAAACACAGCCTTTCCTTGCTCCCTGCAGGACTCTGCTGTTGTCACAGCATGTAATGCCCCTTGGCACTGCAAAGTCACATCTTTTATCTTCTGTCTTTTTCCATTAGACGGTAGCAGTGGAGCCTAATAGTTCCTGGCGTGATGACAGCCCTGGGCAGAAGGTTCTCTTGCAGTCACCTTCACTCTTCATGTGCAGGAATGAAGACAAACACCTCCGTTTGTGATCAGTGCAGACTTGGTCTTTGATTTCAGCCTCTAGTGAATTCTTTAAATATATTCATGGCTCCATCCTGTAAGCGTTCGGCAACAGGACAAAATGAAATAAGCCCCAAGGAGTAGTGTCTCTGGTTGACTTGTGCAAATGTGCAAAAGCCCATCATGGCTGACTCTAACATGACAGTGATATCTGATCTCTCTGGTAGGGTAAGAGCGGGCTGGAGTACACACTGGCTTTGCACTGATCTCCAGAAAGACACGTCTTGGGAAATCCCGAGATGTGTACACATGTGTGTGATTATGATGCAAGAGTTTGAGTGTGTGCGTTTGCACCCATGTGTGAAAGCCAAAGGTTAACATTTTGGTTTTCCTTGATCCATCACCACTTTAGTTTTTGAAAAAGGGTCTCTCACTGAACCCAGAATTCACTGGCTTAGCTAGGCTAGCTGGCCAGCGAGATTCAGGGATCTGTTTGTCTCTGCCTCACACCCCAATCAAGGTGGCTAAAAATGTGCTGTACCATGTCTGACTGTGTGTGTCTGTGTATGTGGTGAACTCTGTGCATGTGTCCTGCTCGTCCCACAGAGCTTAGGTTTCATGTGTGTACAAATGTTTGCCTTCTGTGTCAGCATCTTGAACTCAAGTCTTCAAGGATTTCAATATGAATAATTTTTTGGCAAATCCATCTTCCCAGTCCAGAATGTGAATTGAATAAGATAATAAAAGAAAACCAGCCTGTCATCATTAAACAAATGCTTCTAGAGATATCTCCCACCTCGGGAGGAAGGCGCAGCACTGTTCCTCATGAACTCCTTTCTCCCTTTCAACACTTTTGGGGACTCTACTATAACACACAACTGAGTTCTAAGCTTCAAGAAAAACATAGGCACATGGCTTTCAGGTTTAAAATACAATCAACATAGATGGTAGACAGACAGACAGACGGACAGACGGACGGACGGACGGACAGACGGATTGATAGATGGATGGATGGATAGTTGATATTCAACATTGAGGAAAATGTAGGGAAGTCACCATTCTCATCCTTTATGCAGAATAAAAGGGGAAAAGTTTTTGGAAGAGACTAGACAGACTCTATCAAAGCAAGAGTTATATGTTACTCCAAGTTTTAAAATATCTCCAACAGAAATGCACTAAAAAAAGGGATGTGTGCAGGGGTATTTTTCACCAGAACACCCTTCCTAAAAGTGGAAAATAAGCAAAGCATATATGGCCAAGAATTGTGAGACTGAATGACCCCGGGCAGTCAATAAAGAGGAATAGGTTTGTCATGGAGGAAATAATAAGTTGTCACCAAGCACCTGTTTGGATCAGGTCTGATATGTGCCAGCAGGGGAACATGCCTCTACTTCATCCCATCTGAGACAATAAGGGAGTTGCCCAAGAGTTAAATGTCTATCCTCATTGATAAGTATTATAACAGGGTCTGGGACATGGAAAGGGACATTGAAATATCGTTCTAATCATCATTGTTTTCACCACCACCACCATAATCACCACCAGTACAACCATCACCACCAGTACCACCATCACCACCAGTACCACCATCATCACCAGTATATCCATCACAACCAGTATAACCATTTTCACCAGTGCCACCATCATCATTAGTACCACATTACCACCAGTACCATCAGCACTGGTACCATGCCACCACCAGTACCACCATCATCACCAGTATAACCATCTTCACCAGTACCGCCACCACAATCCTCACCATTACCACCAACACCATCACCTTCATCACCAATTTATCACCACTCTCACCATCGCTGCCACCATGATAATCATTCCCATCACAGTAAAGTTGCCATGGTACACAGGGCACAAACTAAGAGTTAAGGTCAAAATGACGATGGGGACACGGATCATTTGTGAAGTTTACATTTCAATATACATCATACACAATGAATGCACGAAGACTGCATTAATAATTTGCATCTCTGTGCTTATGCACACTCCAAGCAGAAAGTCCTAAGGCTATATCCTACTGGGTTTTGGTCATCCTATATATATACGTATTGATAATTTATTGATTTAGGGCTTGAGAATCTAACCCATTCCTAGAGCCCAAGCTTGCCTTGTCAACACAGAGCCCTGGGTTTAATCTTCAGCACTGGGGGAAAAAGGAAAAATAAGTTTGTCTCTAGATTACTCTAATTATAAATTATAATTTAATTTACTCAGGGAAGGCAGCCCTCAGATGCACCATTGTTTGGTCATGGGCTCAGCCTCTCACAGCTTTTCTTCCTGGAAGTCTGGGTGCACGCCTCAGCTGCGTGGATGGCTTGCGTTCTTTCTTTCCAAAACTGGCACTTCATTTCTAGTATTCTCCATGTGAGATTGAAAAAGTCTTTTAATAACAACTCTAAAGTACCCTGTGTTCAAAACTGAGCTTTTAAATGAAATAGGCTTAAAAATCATCAAATGTGAGCAGAAGCGATGATATTGTTTCATGAGATTACAAAACCAAAATAGAGCAAAAAAATTTTCTGAAAAAAAATTTCCCAGCAGTGCAATGATCTTAGAAATGAAGAAAGGCAGCAAATCAGCTAAGCTGAGGCAGAAAGCGAGCCGTGGCGCTTGCTCGGGGAGGAACAGTTCCTGCAGACACCGGGGGCAGGGCGGGGGTGGGGGACACACAAAATGAGGTCCCACTTGACTCCTAGGCACAGGGTGAGCCAGACACTGGGAGAGGTCATCTCCCGTCCAGTCTGCCTGTCACTGTTCTGCAGTCCAGCTTGTCACCTTGGCCATGTAGTTTCCTAGCTCAGGTCCTGCTCCTGCCTTGCTGCCTTGCACCTGTCAGCTCTCGGTGACCACTGGGAAAAAGTGAGGTGGAGGCTAAAAGGGGGATCTGAACGAGCCAGCCATGCAGCTGATAAAGAAGCTCACTTCCTTTAGAACCCAGAACATCATCAGCCTTGACAATGGAGAGGCAGTCTCCATTTGTGGCACTTCTGTGGTGGACTCGCACAGTCTCCCCCAGTGAGGTTCCCAATGAATACTTAATCTATTACTTTCTCTTAAAAGGTTCCCTTGTCACCACCCGACCTCCACTGTTTCCCTGTCCCTGACCCTCCCCCTCTCTGTGTCTCTCTGTGTCTGTCTCTATGTCTATTTCTGCCTATGTCTCTATCTGTCTCTCTCTATCTCTGTCTTTCTCTCTCTGCCCCGTCTCTCTCTGCCTCTGTCTCTCTCTGCCTCTGTCTCTCTCTGCCCCATCTCTGTCTGTCTCTGTCTCTCTGTCTCTGTCTCTGTCTCTCTCTCTCTCTCACACACACACATATACACACACACACACACACACACACACACACACACACACACACACACAAAAATCATCAAGCCCTCAGTCTACAGCTCCTGGCTTCTCAAACAGCAGAAAGACCCCCGACCTGGCTGATGTGTGTGGATGCTGCCATGTGACTGAGCGCTCTTACACAGAAACGACCTCCCCATGTCCCGGTGAACAGACTCCCTAAGCAGAGGATGCTCTCATTTCCACTTGCGCATGATCACTTCCGGTTCTGGAAGCCCGGGCACTGGAGCTCCCTAGAGGAGAGGCCCATGAAACCAAATGACTTCTGTTTCCCCCACTCTCCTCTGTTTCAAAGCTTGAGCATCGATTCTCTCTCCAGTCAACATACATAACTCCCTGTGACAATAACGGGATGTGCATGTGCACCAAGGGGGGCATAGAATTTTTATCTCTGTAAAAATGGTACTAACATGGTACAAGCAAAGTTTTTGTTTTTTTCCCAAGGCTTTTACTTGGGGCAATATATCGTACATGTGGTTGTGGGTTTTTTTCCTTCTTTTTAATTTTAAATTGAGATTATGAACATATTTTATGCAGGTTAATATATCCTTTTCATGTAAAATTTAGCTGAAACCAGTTCTAGCACATTAACGACAACAAGAGAAATTCTCTGGCTTATTATAAACATCCTTCAAGAAACCTGAAAAGCATGTCCTCTGGAAATAATTTTGTTGGGATCTGGAATATTATTAAAATCCTCTCAGAACTCTATCACTGGTGCCTAGTGGGCCTCCGAGCTCTTTTCTACTACTGATCTGAGGAAACATCCTTTTTGGCCTTGGCAATGTGTTCTGGATGGTGAAAACAGGGCTGGAGGAAGGGGCTAGGTAAACACAGGCCAGCCGCAGGGACCCGGCTGATGGCTTCATGATTTTCAACCATGCAGACAGAGAGAAACAGACATCTTTTGGAGTGGATAGCCTCTTCTCTCACCACTGAGCATTCTGATCTCTGGGTTTCCCTGAGAGGAGATAGTTTACTGAAGACTTTTGAATGGGTAAAAAACTACTGACAAATTACTCAAAGTAGGTAGTTCCTAACATGTAAAGTACCCCACAATGTGTTCATACACTCCGGGTGTGGGTATGTGGGTGGGTGTGCCTGTGGTTGGAGCAGGAGACCTCAAGGACAAGCTTTGTGGGGAGCCAACAGCTCTGGGAGACAAGGAGGGTAGCAGTGGTAGGACAGAAAGCCCTGGTCTCCGTGTTTCCAGGGGTGGATGCAGGGTAGGGTGGGATACAGGAAGCAGTGACAGATGACGATGCCCCCTGCCCTCCCACTCACAGGAAGCCATGTTTCATGCCAGAGGCAAGAGGGAGCCATTGGAATATTCTAGTCAGGGAAATGACAGGGTTGGAGCAGTTTCGGGAAAGCCCCTAGGCAGCAATGCAGCGGATGGATTGGAGGGAATAAGACAGGCTCCACGAGACACTCTGGGAAACTCGTGGTAATTAAGTCCACAGTGTTTCTGGTTTTTCTGTCTTAAGCCTCTTACTCACAAGAACTCATTTTCTCTTTAGATAGTAGGGGTGGTCTGACCCCTCGGCAACCCTGCCCCGGGAGGCTTAATTACAGAGAGGAAGGTCTCAGGGGCAAAAGTAGAGAGGAGTGTAGGATGCTGAGTAGGGCGCAGTGGTCATCATACCCATTTAACCCTAAAAATGATTCTCACTTTGTTTCTCATTAATTTGGGGGTGCTACTAACCTCACCCCCTTCCTGATACTTTTCTGCCTTTAAACTTGATTTGCTTCCATATCAGCCACTGTATTTTATTCCCCTGACTCAATCTCTAAATCAATAAACTGGACTAATTAAAAAAAAAAAGGTCAAATACATTTCAAAAGCTCTCCAACTAATCGGACACAAGGAAGTAGTTAAAAAATTTCCCTAGAAGTATGGGATTTATATTCACAGACTTCCAAGGCAATGCCATGAGGGTGTTTGACCAGGATGAGGGGACTGCGGGTTCCCAGAGGTTTCAGGGAGACTTTTTGAGGTTGAGTTACAAAACAAACAAGCAAATAGGTGCATCTGTTTCCGGAGTGTTCTGCAAGCCTAGAGAGTTCTGTTTGTTTTGTTTTGTTTTGTTTTGTTATTCTGGTAATGAGACTGGGGGCCCTAGGTCTGCTAGCTGTGTGCTCTGCCTCTGAATCCTGCCTCCAGGCCACACACAACTTTCTGAGTGTGTTCTCTCACTCTCCAGACGACAGAGGACTCTCTGTATTAGAATAAGGACTCACTTCGGACATGCAGATGATGGGACAGACAGCATTGTCAGATGGCCAGGAAGAACCCCTGTGACCAGGGACCTCACTGCCAGGTTGGCAGAATTTGTTATTCTTTAAATAAGTGATAGGGAGTGCTGCTTAGATACCTTGACTAAAAAATGCCTCTCGGTAGCTTTTTTTCTGGTTTACCACTTCCCAAAATAAGCAACTACTTTCCTCTACTGTTAATTCCTAAAATAATGTGTTTCTCACAAGCCGTCATGTTGCCTTAGAAACATTAAAAAAGCACTCCAATCTCCTAATCTCTGAGTGTTGCAAACACTGGGATTCATGCGTGTCATCTGGTTGACACTATAGTCTAGACTAGTGACAGGAATCATAAGACACCTAGAAGAGAAGCTAGTATACAGTAGATGATCAATAAGTGAGTGAAGTCCTTATGTCAGCCTTAGCCCTTCTTCTCAAAGGAGAAATTAGATGAGTTTTTAAGAAGAAAAATGGTAGGGTAGCCAAGGACCCAGCCAGGATGTATCTCTTTACAGAGTATGGCAAACTGATCAGCAATAAAGGTAAACACCTAACCGGTGGAAGCATATATACATACATACATACATACATACATACATACATACATACATACATACTACATACATACATACGTACATACAGACATACAGACATAATACATACATACATACGTACATACATACATACAGACATACTTGCATACACACGTTCTTCATACATACACAAATACATGCATACATATACACAGAGACATATATATGTACACATAAAAACATTCATGTAGATACATATATATGTATCCATGAGTGCATGTGTGTATTGTGTGCCTCCAGGTTATTGTCTAAATTACCCATTAAGGTCTTCGTCAATCAACAAGTAGCTACTGACTTAAGTTTCAGCTACCATCAAGGCTTATTGATCTGAGAAATAAATATCGATCAAATTGAGACGGAGGTCAATGCAAACGTCCTGGGGCAATAAATCTTAATATTCATCCAGCTCTGCAGATAGCAGGCCTGGTAATTTTGTCTCTAAAATATTGACTACACAGAGGCCTGATTGAGTTCAGCTCCTTTTTTTTTATTTCTGTGAGTTGTGATTGGTAGAAACTGGTATCAAAATTAACTTGCCTCTGTGAGACATAGGCATAAAAATTTTAAATTCCTTACATCCTAAATAACCAACAGATAATTTTGTACTTAAAGAACTATTGTTAAATTTTTCAATGGGGCTGGAGAGACAGCTCAGTGGTTAAGCATACCCACCACCCTTGAGTTTCAGTTTACAAAGTCACATGGAGACTCATAATCATCTGCCACTCCAGTTCCAGGGGATCTGATGGTTTCTTCCAATGTCTGCAAGCACTTGACTCACACACACATGTGCACAGGCAAGAAGGCAAGACACTCATATACATAAAGTAAAATAAATACAATACAAAAGGGAGAACGGTTTCATCAAACTAACCATCGTTTTGAGATATGTGTAGACACCTTGATGTACTATTTTGTGAAGAGCGTCCTGTGCTGACCGTTTACAAACATTTTATTTCATAGTTTACTTTGTGTCTTCTCATAATCATACAGGCTATTTTCCTATAAATTTTTATGTCAATAAAGACGCTCAAGGGCTGGAGAGATGGCTTAGCAGTTAAGAGCACTAGCTGCTCTTCTAGAGGGCCTGGGTGCAATTCCCAGAACCCACATGGCAGCTCACAACTGTCTGTAATTCCAGTTCCAGGGTATCGGGCTCCCTCTTCTGGCCTTCTTAGGCACTGCGTGCATGTGGTGGACAGACAGATGTGCAGGTAAAACACTCATACACTAGAATCAAATAGAAACATATGTAATCTGTAGTTTGAACACTTGCTGAAATACGTTTTATTTTAATTTCCTGTACTGAGTCCCTGTCCAGGGAAGCTTGACAGTTCAAAGGGTCAGCAATGAGGCCTTGTGACGGGGACTACAGTCATTATTTTCAGTGCTGATGTTTCCAGTGTTCTGATAAGCCACAAAACCAAAACCCACTTAAGACAGCATTTTATACCCATGCATCCCACAACCAGGCTTATATTTAACGGATAAAGGAGAGGAAGAGCCTAGCAGGCTGTAGACTAAAGAAAGCGATTGGATTCAGGACTGGTGACTGTCTTCCAGCCGACTGGGAACCCCTTCACTCCCCGTAAGCGGAGTGACCATGTGTCCTCACAGAAGAAACTGGCCAATGAGGGACAAGTCTTACTGTGAGAACTAAACATGACGATATGTAGAACGCACATGCATGCACGTCGTGTACGCATATCACTGGAATACGTCCAGAGAACTCCAATACACTGCTGTCTGCTGTGACGGACATTGAAACAGCTTTAACAAGCTTTTTCCCTTCCTATACTCTACACACATTCATCTGCTTCACGGTGTTCGCAACAAAACAAATCACAGATTATTAACCACTAAAAACTACATGCGCATACTGATATCAAAGGAGTTGGTGAACAGCACAATGAGGGAAGAGGAGGCTCCCTCTTGCAGAACTCTAAGTGACAAAGACAAAAAGGCTGACGGAAATGCAAGGCCACTGACGCACCACGGCTCATGCTTCCTTGCACAGAGGCGAGGATGACGGCGAGCTTGGTGAGCAGAAGCCACGACACAGCTCTCTTCAATAAATATTAATTCATTGTGGTGGCAAACAGGTTCACAAATTCTTGATGCCTTCCCTTTTGAAAGGTTGCACCTAACCTCTTTTGCCTGCTTTGAGAGTGAACTGGCTATTGGGGATGGTTTCTGACACATATGGGACAGACAGAAAAAACAGTGTGGAGCCAGGGAGGAGTGACTTCATCACGAGTTGAAATGGGCCATCACGTCTAAAAGGTCACACCGAACCCTGCCCCTCCCCGACCTCCATCAGCTTCAGTTACAGGCAGTCAACCTGCGTCTGAAAACCTTAAAGGGAAAATTCCAGAATTAGATAATTCCTATGCTTTTCAAATAAGTTTCAAACTACAGCATTTTACAATTGCTCCATATAGGAACTGGCCATTGTGACTCTATGGTGTCTAATTTGGAAGCTAAACATTACCAGGGTTATGTGCGAAGAAAATGGAGCCCACGTTTGTCGGGTTTGATACAACCTATGGTTTCAGGATCTACTGCAGGGTGATGAAATGCACCCAACGTGGGACTGTCAGCGGAAGTGCTGTGTGGACAGCATGCTACGGTTAACACCCTGATCAAGCAACTTAGCCACCGGCTATGGAAGACGTGAACACGAGGGGCGACAGACATATTGAAAACTCGGATCCCTCAAAATGATGTCTGCAAATCTAAAGTTATTTCCAAATAACAAGATTTGACATATTTTCCTGGAAAGCTCCTCGGTGTCCTCTTCAGAGGGCATTATCAGATAAATAAACGCAAGCAGGTCCACTTTCTGTCTTACACCCTTCTGGTGATGACGCGTTCGCTCTCGGTTTTGGGAGGCAACATTAGTAGCGAGAGACCATTTCATTTGGATTCTCAGGGTGACCTTGCCATTCTGAGAGGTGAAGGTGGAGAAAGGCTGACTCAGAATCTGATCTGAGACAGACAGGCTTTGGGGACAGACGCCTTTAACACACTCTGAGTCAGGAGAGGTATTATTTGACCCTCGTGCTGTTTCTCGTGTTAGAGGAACTGCAACAACTGAAACAGTTACTCACCAGGGTGACTTTCCTCTGTGGTTTCAGCAGCTTTGGTTTGTGGAAAGTGGTGGCTATCGGTGCTGTGGAAGGACACCAAGTTTTAGCTTGAAATACTTCCAAGGCCTCTTAAGGCCCACCTTCTGTGGGCATCACAGATACCACGTGTGCAGACTGCCGGAGCCTTCCTAGTCCTGAGGATGAACTCAAGCTTCTGGAGTAGGTGTCCTTGGGAACCACTAACTGGAGGGTAATCACCCCCTCATCCTTAGACATGACACTGCCTCCTAAGGGAGGCCAGGTCACAACAGATCTGCACAACAGACCCTTGGTCAAGGCTGAGGCAGGACTTTTCCCGAAAACTCTTATCTCCCCTAGACCCCAAGGCAGTAGCTGACCCTCACCTAGCCCTGTGAGCTCATCAAGAAGAGGTGACTGTCCTAGCTTAACAGAAGCAAACTGAGCTCTCCCTCCAGTGTTGTGATGAGTCTTGACTGACTTAACTTGAACTTGGAACAGAAAGCCAAGTTTCATAGTCCCCAAGTGCAACCTGTATCTTTGGTAACTGAGACAGCATCTACCCTGCAACGACTGACACAATATAGAGGCATAGGTGCTGACTCTCTGCTCCTTCTCGCCCAAGGTCTCACACTTCCCAGCCTTCTTCCTGCCTTCCAGTGATGCCTCTTCTGACTTCTTCCACAAGGTTCAGTAGGATACCAGCAGAATCCAGTTAAGGGATAAAAATGTATCTTGTCATGTTAAAGTTTTCCCTTATAACTTTATATTTCAAATTTGTTGAGGCCAGTCTATCTAAGCAGTGTCTATCTGTAGACGGTCTTGGTCCTGCTAAGATTCAGTAGGAACTATTCTGTGCATGTTGCCTTACCTCAATGTCAATGCCCAAACCTATCTATATCCCACACCATCTCAGTTTGTTATGTACATAATCTAGTGGGACTGTTTGCACCATAGTAGCACTGAGTGATAAGTCCCCCTACCCCCATCCATCCATCTATTCCTCTGCCCTAATCCCACATTTGATTCTAGCCCTGCATTAACCAAGGTGGCTTTACTTAGGAAATCGCAATCCAGGTCCTTACCTTTGGCAGGGACCGCAGGTGGAACATCTGCCTTCTTCTTATGCCTCCTACCCTTCTGTGGCTGCAGTGGGGATAAGCTGGTCACACTGGTGACAGTCTCTCCTGAGCTGTAGAAGAAAAAGTCCAGATGAAGCCAAAGTCTATTCACTGCTGAAAATCAGAATGGGAAAAGGAACCAGTGCTCCCAAGAGCTTTTAAAGACTCCCGATGCAGGTTCCAAGGAAGAGCTACCTCCCAGAGAGACAGATAGTGGTTTGTATGGTCTCCAGAGATGCCAGCAAGTCTAATATCCTCCCTTGGAGAAGATGAAAATGACAAGCTGCTAGCTGAAGACTTAGGATGTGCTCCTCAAAGTGCGAATTCCCTGGAGAAACCAAGGACCAGCTTGCTCACATTATTTAAGGGTGTATAGCTTGAAACTTACTTTGACTGGGTACAGTCCAGCTTGGCTACTCACTGTGTGATTGGCTACTGATGATGTCACCAAAAATGTACACATACTGGGGCTCGCTTTCCTAGAGCCAACATTTTTTTGTTCATGTCTTTGCATTCCATAATCCCAAAAGCAAGTAGCTCTTAGCCAAATAAGAAGGGATTCGGAGGAGCAGCACCTGACAGTCTTCAGGGTCCTCTGTAAGTCCAAGGGTCTTGTTTCTATGGTGCCTTCATCTTTAGGACAGGCAAATGGGTCATGCCTGTCAGTCAAAGTCATGAGTCAGGCAAAGCAGTCAGTCAGTTGATCCTGTGGGGCCACTCCAGTATCTGTTTAGTTCTATGTGCTACCCATGACAGAGAATTTTGACACGGATGACAAGCCTTATAATAAAGAAAGCCAAAGCCCATGGGTCTAACCTGCTAAGCAGGAAATGTCTGAGCTAAGCTGCACCCTGGTTCTTACATCAGTCACTTATCTTTCTGCTGAGGAAAGCCATACAAGGAAGAAGGGGTTAGTTTGGGTCCCAGTTTGAAGCCCTGCTCACTTGTGACAGGGAAGTCATGGCGGCATCCATAGTCAGGAAGCAGAGAGAGAGAGATGAAGGCTGGTGCTCAGTTTCTGTTCTCTATTCATTCAATCCAAGATGTTAGCCAGGATGGTGATGCCACCGCACTTAAGATGCATTTCCACCTCAGGGAAATCTCTCTACAAAGGCCCCCCACAGACACAGCAGAGGTGTGTCTCAAATTCTGAATACCCCCACGTTGACAATGATGGGTACACATCGCAGCCTCCTGTGTGCTGACCTTCTCTGCATGTGTAGAGGTCCAGAGACTGAGTAGAACGGTATTCAATCTTGTGTCAATGCTTTCCTATGGGTTCCAGCACCTCACGTGAAAGCCCACTGTAGAATCGTTTGTTCCCAGGCACGGGGTGCAGCCTGTGAAATGCGGTTCCCAAAAGACTCTCCCCCAACCAAGAAAAATCTGAGGTGTGGAACCACGATCAACTTCCCAATCACTGAACAGTCATTGGAGCAGTAATTAGCATCCCAAAGGAGTGCTCCAAGTGTGTAAACACACTAAACTCATCTTGAAAGGGTACAAAGAGAGGCCACTTCCTTTCCCCTCAGCGCCAGAATGACAGCAGTCAAAGTTGAGTAAGCACTCTTGACAGCACGCAGACCTCTGAGTGCAACCTTCCCTGAGGGAAAACAGCTTACCAACATCTAACAAAATGACAGAGACTTGGTTAAGTTAAGTACAGTTATTCTTACACTAGTTCTTCTGTGGCTGGGAACAGAAATAAACCAGTGACCCATGTACTGAGGAGGTTAGATGCACTATGAAGAGAAAATTCCAGGTCTTAGATACATTGCTGAGAGAAAAATCTACTGTGAAACACCCCACACTTCATATCAAACTAGGGGAGACAAGATATAAGCTACAATGAGCTTTCCTATGTGTAAAGGAACTTAAGAAATAGTCAGGGGTTTGAGAATAGGGGACAGAGAATCACTGCTGGATACATTACAGTGATGCACTGCCGGATACATTACAGTGATGCACTGCCGGATACATTACAGTGATGCACTGCTGGATACATTACAGTGATGCACAAGTTAATGTACACACAGTCACAGGCTATTGAGACAACAGTCCTAAATATTTAAAACCAAGTAAATGAAGACTCAGTGTGGGAAAAAGTCCAAGTGTTCCCAGTGGGATTCCCCACAGATGGCTTATTTTCTTTGGGAACAGAACGGACAAGTGGTCATAGCTGCAGAGTTCGGGGAGCCCGCTGTGTAAATGCACAAATAGCAAAAAGGAATGTGGGTTTACAAAACTCTGACCGCCAAGAGCAAACAAGGGATTGCTTAAACAGACAAACACACAAACAGCCTGGACCCGTAGCCTTTTAAACTCTTGACATGTTTATTTCTTTTTCTTTTCAAATAAAAGCAGTCAGGCCTGAGGATTAAAATGGTAGTTATAGGCATAGAAATAAAAGGAAGTAAGCCTGTCATGACCAAAACATGAATTTTGTAAATATTTCCACAACTCTTTTTCCTTCTAAAAAAAAATAAACCAAGAAAAACCCCCAACTATTTTTGGAATAGTTTTAGGTTCACAGAAGAGTTTTCCTAGCACTCTCATGGTCTTCATAGGCCCAGCTTTCTCCAATGTCAACTCCCCCCACCAAAACAACTTACCAGTTAATATCTGGAAAGCCTACGTAGGCTCACCAGGAACATCCACAGACTAACGGTAACACTAAGTAAGGTTCCATGGACTTGGACAAATACGTGTTTGCAGCATTATCGTATTATAGACAGTGGCTTCACAGTCCTAAGAGGTGCTTTGCCTGGTCACGCCATTCAGATCCTAGAAACCATTGATCTTTGCTTAGACCAATTCCATAGTCTGCCTGTTCCAGGACATTGCAGGGATAGAAGCACGTCATAGGAATTCTGTTCATACTGGCTTTTTTCACTTGATTACAGGCATTTAAAGATTTAAAGATCCATGTCTTTTTCTGGTTTGGTGGCATATATATATATATATATATATATATATATATATATATATATATACATATATATATATATATGTATGTATGTTTGTATGTCTATATGTGCATGGCAGCATGCAGGCAGACACGGTGCGGGAAAAGCCAAGCATTCTACATCTTGACCAGAAGGAAGCCTGTAGGAGACTGGATTCTGCACTGGGTGGAGCTTCAGCATATATATGACCTCAAAGCCCACCTCCAGTGACACATTACCTCCATCAAAGCCACGCCCACTCCAAGGCTACACCTCCTAGTAGTGCCACTCCCTATGGGCCAATCACTCAAACACATGAGTCTATGGGAGCTATTCAAACCATTAGGAATAAAACTACTGTGAGCAGGTTTTTATATGACTAGAATTTAACACTATGTTTTATACATCTTTAAGAAATTGCATTAAATTTCAATATGATATCTTTATTTATATTTAGCCTACATCTGTATATTTTCCAACGAGGAGATAAGCTATAGTTTACATAGCCATTCTCTAACATATGAACAACTGATTCGTTCTTTAACATATTTGTGCAGAATAGTTTCCCATTCTTAAGCTGTCATTTTTAAGTTTGAACCTGAAAATTGGAATTTCCACGTTAGAGAGGTCCATCTTCAAGGCCATGTTCACAACTGTTGTCAAACCAATTGCCAACAAGTTAGTGCTGGCTTATGGCTGTCCTGTCCGTGAAGAACTGTCCCATGTCATGGTCTTTACCATTGTTTTTCAGTTAAACAAGAAACTTATGATTCTCTGGCTGCATATCTTTGATTGGCACAGAGGGTGGCCACGGCCTGAGTCTGTCTCCCTGCGTCCTCATAAATGATTATTTTCTTCAGACTTTTCACATAGGTTTGCAGAGATCTCTTCCATCAAACTGACACAATTATTGCAACATTTTTTCCCAACCCTCCTTTGGGGTGGTGGTTTGAATATGCCTGACCCAGGGAGTGGCACTATTAGGAGGTATGGCTTTGTTTGAGGACATATACCACTGTGGGTGTGGCTTTAAGACCCTCATCCTAGCTGCCTTCAGCTCTCAGCTCTGTCTGCACCATGCCTGCCTGGATGCTGCCATGCTTCTGCCTTGAGGATAATGGACCGAACCTCTGAACCTGTAAACCAGCCCCAATTAAATGCTGTCCTCATAAGAGTTGTCTTGGTCATGGTGTCTGTTCACAGCGGTAAACCCTAAGACACCCATTTATCCTGGACTTCCATTAAGTTCACAGTTCTCTCCCCTTTCTGCTGAAATCCTTTAACAGTCTTTCCATTTTGCCTCTGAACTCAGATAGTATCCCCAGGACACCTCACACACAGGAGAATTAGATGTTTCCATTTCCTTTTACTTGGACTTCATTCTTTAGCTCTTTCATGTACATTGTGAACATCATTTCTATGAACATATGCCACTATGCCCAGGGCTTTTAGAAAGCTGAAAAGGGGGTTGGGGATTTAGCTCAGTGGTAGAGCGCTTGCCTAGCAAGCGCGCAAGGCCCTGGGTTCGGTCCCCAGCTCCGAAAAAAAAAAAAAAAAAAAGAAAAGAAAAGAAAGCTGAAAAGGTTCTGTCTTGTCACCATCCTTTTCCTTCAAAACAGCAAGGCTGCGTGCATCCCACTAAATTTAGCTCTAATTCAGAGTTCAACAAGATTCCAAGCACACAGTGAGTCATCTTGGTGACATGCGGGCCACACTTTTCTCTCTGAATTCCATTTCTCCCTTGGAGCCAAGCCTGGGAAGACTTTTCAACTGTGAAAACCCACCTTATGATTAACTTACAAGAAAAGCTATGCTACATCTCCGATCGGAACAGGGTTCCAGTTTGTCTCTGACACAGAAGGCAAGTGTTATTGGTGGCAGTCAAACCAAAAGTGATGGAAAACCAGGCCCGGAAACTCCCTCTAAATTAGAGGGCAGCGCAGTCTGAGAGATGTGCTGTTTGTGGGGAGCTTGTTGTTAAATGGGGTTGTTTTTCTGGCTCCAATGTGGGAGAGGCAGGAGGCAGCACATGTGGATTGAGTATCTTGTAAGAGATACTATCGTCCCTGCCAGGTCACCTCACGAAGTCTCTGTCCCACAGGGGCAAAGAACCACTGTTTCAGAACTGGCAGAATCTTGATCTCGTGAACAGATGTTGAAAATGGGGCAGAAGATGAAGCTGTAGTTGCAGACCTGATTCTAGATAAACCATTCATTTCCATGGGCTTCTACCCATCGGTCTATAAAATTGGGTGACCAGTGCACGCCAGCTATCCCAGGCGGCCATTAGGACGTCAGATGCAATAGTGTGGATTCAGTAAGTTGGGGCATTGTATTGATTGCTTTTCTGGTTGTGACAGGAACAATTTGAGACAGGGAGGATTTGTTATGGCTCAAGGAGTAAAACAGTCCACACCAAAGTGGGCCAGGAAGCAGGGTGGGGGTGGGGTGACTTGTGCTCAGACCTCCTCCCTCTCAGTCCATGGGATGGTCCTGTGTGCACTTCCGGTCAGTCTTCCCCTACAAACACCACCCTCCCCCTCCCAACACTCCACAGGCAGAGATGTGTTTCCATAATAATCTCCCAGCTGACCCTAAATTTGGTTAAGCTGATGAATAAAATTAGCCATCACAGGCATACAAAGTCTACATACTTCAATCAGGACTCCAGTACATGCCAGCAGTGTGGACATCTCACAAAGCTTCACTGGGAGTATGATGTTGCCACTAGGGTGGCATGGTGCACTAGGGTGGCATGCCATGGTGCTCATGCTTCAGCCCTGAGGGGCAAGTTTCAACTTGAACACCAGTCAGAAACTTTTCTGCCCAGCATAGTGTGCCATGTCCTGCCCTGACGTATGCTTACTCCCCCACAGTGACAGCAGAATCCAGCCAAGTGCAGTGTAGGACAGACCAGACAAGTAAGGAGAGAAAGACTGACCCACTGACTAAAACATCGCCTCCCCAAGATGCTAATAAGGCTTGTGACCTCGATTTTGCAGGGCTTTGAACAAATTCTTGCTAAACTTTCTTTTATTTTCCTTTCAGAAAACAAAGTTAGTAGTAATTGCTATGTCTGTGTCTGTTTGGTGGCAGCCACTGGGGAATGGACAAGGAACTCAGGTAGGAAATCCAGACTTTACTAAGGCCTAGGCTCTTCCGAAGGAAAGGAGTGGACTTCCATCCAGGTGGTCCTGATCATTAACCCTGAAGCAAGGACCTTGGCACCAGCCTGGACAGGAAAGAACTAGAGAACGAAAGCAGAAAGGTACCCACTCAACCCAGATTAGACCAGCTACCCCGGGATAAAGCCAGCTCCTTAAAGAGCTGGTACCAGAAAGTAGCATCCATTCTGGTATGTTTTATGTTTGTGCTAGATTGAGTAAGGCGGCTCAGACTTCTTCTCTGGTAGAAGGAGGATGGCTCAGCAAAACTGTGGGAGTCTTGAGAGATGGAACTGTGCTTGGTGCCCAAGACCAAAAGTTTTTCTGGCTCAAAAATGAGCAGAGGAGGACAGCTTGTTCCTATTCAGGAAATCTGGGATGAGTGATGTCACCTACCCAAATAGTGTACGTGGTGGAAATTCTGTGTCTCTTCTTGAGAGCTAGGTGCGTTTGGGAGAACAGAGAGGAAGGGGGTAACACCCTACCACACACCAATCTGACTTCACCAGAGCACTAACAGTTAAGCCTTCTACACCCAACCACAGCCTCTATTGCTAACTAAATGTGACATCAAATCACGATTGTCATCCACAGCATGGCTCCCTTTAAGTTGCCCTGTCCACCAAATGGCCATCTTGATACCGGCCACTATGAGACATGCTAGCTCTGGGAGCTGAGGAGCTCCCATGGAACCACACTGTAGATGCTAGTGATACTCTTGGTTCCAGACCATCTTCCTGTAGCAACTGACCATTGTGACGCCTATGTCCCTTGAGGTCTGTCATTTCTAGTCTTCACTGAATGAGCAGCAATTTCTCATCCCTAGGTAGAGATGTCTGTCATGGGTTACATGGAGGTTTGTTATCATCTGAAGTACGACAGCTAGAGACCAAAGATCTAGACACAGTGAGTCCCTTAGCAGGTGGGGCTGAAGGAACAATGTTGCCTGGGCTCTGCCAGCATCCATCTAGGTCTCCTGAGTGCTTCTTACTTCACAGCATGGTGGAAGGTTTTACTTTAACTGACCTGTCCAGAAGTGTCCACCTCCTCTATTTCTTGTCCTGATGAGCTGAATGCTCAACTTGTATCACAGGAAGGATCTATCTGTTCCTTTACAACTGACTCTCTACTCACCTCTTCAAGGTCATATACATCCCACACGGACTACCTGTACCATGAAATCTTTTTATAGAATCTTGAAGAACTACTAGTTTCTGTAGCCACAGTGTCAACTCTCTTGTTACTTTTAGGACAATAATCAATACTCATGACTACAAGAGGACCCCTACCCTCAATACCAGCTACCACAGATGAAACCCAAGAGCTCCTACAAATGGGACAACTTTTCAGATGTTTCACTCTAGGCTCCAGAGCCCTCAACTGTCACTAAAATACACAAGGTCAATTGACATTGTGCCACTTAGAGGAGCCAGGAGCTACTTAGAGGTTGTGTAACTTCAATTTTAAGCTAGGTAAATAGTGTCACCTTGTCATGGCCTTATACCATGACACACCTAGCATCTCACACTGTCAGACTCATGACAATCACTTGACAGTCACCTTAAGTTAGGTCCCCTAACTCTGTAGTTAGTGTGAACTCTGTTCTCAATGCATGAGTTGAAGTAAGGCAAGTCGTGTTCTGTATGTGCCAGCCTGCAGCCATTGTCTCCAGATTCTCACAGTGTCTGGCAACCATAGAGCACTAGTTGTTTCTGCCCTTCCTGTGACCTATTTGTGAGCACATTCTGAGAACCAGGATAAAATCTGCTCCTTTGTGAGCTGGTTGCCAAAGCCTTTCCTATGCACAGCTTCCCCAGGACCATTCACAAATGGGTCACATTGTCTATGCTCACTGTTAGCTCAACATACAAAGTGGTTGTAGAGCCACTGACGCCATCTTGCTCCTCCACCACCTACCTGTTCATGAATGCTACAACACACACTTTGTCAGACAAATACCATAGAACATCTGAGTGCTGACTTGTAGGATCTTAGAGATTCTGAAATTGCACCTCCACCTCACTGAGACCCTGGCATGTCACCTACTGAGCAAATCCCTCACTTCCATTGTCAGGGGGATGTTTAAAACAATCTCTGTGGGTTCAGAGAAATATGGACAATACATTAAATGAAGCTCAAGATAACCATGGTCTGTAACTCCAACACATCCTAACTACAATTTGTCTAGGAGACAGTGAGCATCACACACTTGGAGAAAGGCTGGCTCAGGAGACATGATGTCTCCTCCTGTGTCTTCTTTGTGAGCACGCACTGTCTTATATCTAGGAGATGGCCAACCTTAACTCCCAACACTCTCTCTCTCTCTCTCTCTCTCTCTCTCTCTCTCTCTCTCTCTCCCTCCCTCCCTCCCTCCCTCCCTCCTTTCCCAGCTTTTTAAATTTGGCCAGCACCCAACTCCAAGTAATCGCAGAATTTTGTTTTAAAGCTGTTTTAAGGGGGGACTTTTTAGAGCCATTTCATATAAGCTGCTGTTGCCTTTGCTGACCTTTCAAGGGGAGGCATGTTAAAAACCCCACAGAACGTTGAAGCACTTGCTTTGTTCTGGGACTTCTGCTTCCTAAGGACACTTAGTGAGAGGAAAGGAAGAATCCATTAGCCCTAAAGGCCAATGCCACACCTCCCAGGCCAGGGCAGCCTCTTGCCTCAGAACACAATCATGATAATAAGCTTTACTTTTCTTCTTTGAACTTTTCTTAGCAAGTCACGGTTCACCCTAGAGTCTCCATCATGCCCCGGTCACTTGGCAAGATCCTTTTCCCTGTGGCCACATTGTCCTCAGCACCAGCATGTGGCCTCTTTCTGAGGATCCCTCCCTGCCTAAGGGTTTCCTTTCCTGGCTCCTGGCCCTGGTCTGGCGATTTTTGCCATTTTCCCTTTAGAAGGGAGTGGTCAGAGGACAAAAAAAGGACACTAATCATCCCCCAACTTGAGGCCCATGTCCCAGTTACCACAGCAGCATCCAAAGAGGGCACCAGGACTTGGGTCTCTGTCATGAAAAGGATGGGCTTAAGTACCTACACTACAAGCCCGGGACACAGTCGGCTTAAAGTCAAGGTGACAGAAAGAATGGACTTGTTCTCCAGCAAAGCACTGCAGGAGAGGG
Source organism: Rattus norvegicus (assembly GCF_021556685.1). Classification (NCBI taxonomy): domain Eukaryota; kingdom Metazoa; phylum Chordata; class Mammalia; order Rodentia; family Muridae; genus Rattus; species Rattus norvegicus. The sequence continues at coordinate 8,262,915 of NC_141549.1, read as the reverse complement.
TGAGGACCACATGAGGTCACATTAGGCTCTGACCAGGAGGATGAGCGCTCCATGGAAGATCCATGGTCAGGCTTGGCCCCGCCATGGTTTCAGGTTGAAGGAGGAAAATACTTTTTACAAACACATAAGTATAGTTGATTCAGCAGAAAGCAGTCCATGGTGAAAGTTTTGGGCTGGGTATCCACTACAGCACTGGAAGCCACCACTGTGGCTGGCACAGAGGCAGAAATAACATTTAGGGAGAACTCTATGACTGTGGTAGTTTGAGTGGAAATGGCCCCATAGGCTCAAAACAATTGCCCCTATTGAGAAGTGTGGCTTTGTTCGAGGAAGTGTGTCACTGGGGGTGGCCTTTGAGATGCTCAAGTTAGGCCCAGTATGTCTCAGTTTCTTACTGCTGACTACAGATCAAGGTATAGAACTCCCAGCTACCTCTTCACCATCCTGTCTGCTTACATGCTGCCACACTTGCCACCACGCCTCTTGCCATGACAGTAATGGACTAAATCTCTACACTGTAAACCAGCCCCACTTCAATGTTCTCTTTATAGGAGTTGTTACGGTCATGGTGTCTGTTCACAACAACAGAAACCCCAGCTAAGATAATGACCCTGACCTTTGGGTAATAGTTTAGACCTTAAAAGTCTGCTGGAGGCCATGAATTAAGTCTCAGTCACCAGTCTATGGTTCCATCAAGATATGGTAAAACCTTTGAGAGGCAGAGCCCAGTGAGAAAAAATTAGATCACTGGGGACACAACTGTAAAGAGGACATTGGGATCCTGTCATAGCTTAAATGTGAAATGTGCTTTACAACCTATATGTCCGAACATTTCGCCTCCAGCTTGTTGGCTCTGCTAACGAAGGTTATGGAACCTTCTGGAGGTGGGGTCTTGCTGGAGAATGCACGTTACTGGGGCAGGCTTTGAGGTTCGAGTTTCTCTTCTCTCTCTGCCTGTGGATTGCTGGTCCAATGTGACAGACTGGCCTCATGGCTCTGCTGCCATACTCTCCCCGGGAGGAGTGCGTCCTCTCTAGACTATACTCCAAAGTAAACACTTCCTCCTCTCAGTTGCTTTTGTGGGTTATTTTATCAAAGGGAAACCAACAGATGAATTAAGACTCCACCTACTCCTCCCTGCTCTCTTTGCTTCCTTGCCACCATGGGATGAAAAGCTGTGCTTTGCCACAGCTGTCCGTGCTGCCTTGCCACAGACCCCAACGGAACATGAACCTTTCCCCATATTTAGTTGACTTCCTCAAGTACTGTGTCATGGCAATGGAAACGTGACTAAGACACGTGTATATTCCAGGGCTAAGGAAGACCAAACTCTAGTCCACCGAGGAAGGATGGCATCCCTTGCTGTACTTTTTGACCCAGTAGCCACCAGCTTCAAATGTGACTGCTATAAGGGGAGGATGAGGAGGAGTAGAGAGAAGGATCCAAGACAGGAGGAGCTGCAAGCTCTACATGAAGCAGAGCCTGGATGAGGAGAGGCTGATAGGCTGGCCTTTCTGCAACTATGACTGCCCCCGCTGTAACCCTTCCTCCAAATGACAGACCTGCTTTACCCTAGTCCTAGGGCATGAGGGAGGCATGGTTTTACAAATAAACAAGCAGTTTTGATGAAACATAATTACTGTCCAGTGCAATTTATAGCACATAATAAACAATTTGGTGCAGTTCATGAACCTACAAAGTTGCGCGATCATCAGTACAGTTTTAGAGCACTGCAATCACAGCCCCCAAAGTTCTACACTTGGTCCATACCACATTAATCACAGCCACAATTAATCCCCACGCTCAGCCTCAGCTATAAGCAACCATTACTCTATTTTCCGTCTCCATAAATCTCCCTGTTCTAAGCATTTCATTAAAATAGCACACAACTGTAAACTTTACACCTGGCTTCTTTCACTCCGTGACACTTTGAGAATGGCCTATTCCTGCTCTGCTTCTTTGCCAAGTGGAAGTTTATCGGGTGGATCTGCTGAGTTTTGTCTACTCTCTCACCAGCCAATGAACACATATGGATTGTCTCCAGCTTCTGGTTATGACGAATAGAGCAGTTGTGAATGATTCCACCCAGGTCTTTGCGTAGGTATATGTTTCCACTCCACTCGGGCAGATCCCCACAAGCACAGTCTGTGGCTCATATTAAAAGTTGCACCTTAAGAAACAATCGAACTTTGTTCTCCAGTGGCTGCTCCGGTGAGCAGTGTACATGGTGCAGCCTCTGCACATCCACTCCAACACTTGGCGTCATCTGTCTCTTGGACTGTGGGCATTATGGTTGTGGTGTGCTGGGATCACACTGTTATTTAATTTACATTCCTCTAATTAATGACTAAAGATATTGGGCATGTTTCCACACACTCATGAACCACTGATACATCTTTAGGGAAATACCTGTTCAGATCACTCTTGCCCATTTCAACCGTGCTATTTGTCATTTTAGCATCCGGTTGGAAGAACTCCGTATCTGGAAACGTGTTGCTCACCACTTACCTGACGTGCTAACGTGCCCTCTTATTTGGGGGATCATCTTTGCATCTTTATAAGTGACACTGTGCGAGAAGTGTTAGACTTCCAAAGACACAAGCATTTTCTCTTGTTTTCTTTGGGAAATTTTACAGTTTAGGCTATTATATTTAGGACTAAGATTCTTTCATTATCCTGACGATGTAATTGAGTTTAATTATGTTGATACCGGTGCTGTAAGAAAAGCTGTCTCAGTCCACGTTTCTGCCCAAGGTTGTCTGTGGAACACACACCACTTGATGAAAAGTATATACCTTCTATTTGGAATTGTCCTGGACCCTGTCAGAGCTTAGCATGTCAGATTACACACAGAGGATCCCTCTGGATCCCTTGTATCCTCTAACTTCTGTACCACGGATGCTCACCTGACTGCTGTGCCTGTGTTTGCACTGGTCTCTTACTGTCGAGACTCATAAGACTCATAACAGAATGAATGGTGCCTCATTTTTTCATGGTTAGAGATTGCCCTGCTGTTGTCTTGCTGTGGCTTTCAACTTTGATTCACTGTGATCAAATATTATATCGTATGAATCCGTTTAATAAATTTGTTCAAGTTTGTCTATAGTCTAGGATATATCTCAGTGAATGTTTTATGGGGCCATGAAAAAAGAAGATATCCTTCCGTAGGTTGGTTATTTGAGATGGACCAACTGGGTCCAGTTGGTTGACTGTATTATTTATGTCTTCAGTGGCTTTGTAGGTTGGGGACCTAAGCCAAGTCTATTGGTTGTTAAAAATCACCAGGGATTTTTCTGACTTCCCTAAGCTTTGTGTCTTTGCTATCTGAGTTCTGTGTCTCCTTTGTTTGATGTATATGTAACTCAGGACTTTGTTTTCCCAGGGGTGGCTCATTTTATCATCTGATGTCCCATCCGACCCCTAGCAAGTGTTTGTTCTCGTGTTCTACTTAGAGATATATGGTCTATGCACAGACCTCTTACTGTGTGCTATCTTCTCTTCCATCCGTTCGCTTTAACCCTACCTATGTCATGTGTACGAAGTGAGTTTCTATTAAACAGAATACAGTTGGGACACATATTATCTACTATGCCCGACTTGGTGATAAGACAGGTGCTATGAAAGTATTTGTTATTTATTCTCTTTCATTTCCTATGGTTTTGTTGTTTTGTTTCTTTATGTGACTTGAATATATTTAAAGGGTTATATTGATTTTATATAGGTTTTTTTTAGTGTTAGGGATAGTTATTTTAGTAGTTACTTTGGAGTAATATATGCCTGTGATGGTGATTTGTTGGTCTACTTTCTACTTTTGGAAAGAACTTCTCTTTGTTGGGTGGTGTTTTTATTTACTATTTGCTTTCAAAGAATGTCAATGAATTTGAGTGTCTTAAAACCACTATATTCCCAGTGAGGCTGTCATCAGGTAAAGTAGAGCCTGGGTTGAGTCAGCACTCACGGAAAAGGATTAGAAGTGCTGGTGGTGAAATGGATAGAGGTGGCCCAGGTCAGTCATAAGTTCCCACATGGTCCCTCAGGACACTTCTCAAGCTCCTAAAAAGATACAGGTTGTACCAACACGAGCGGCATGCTATCTGGACCCCGCTGGGATCAAGAATGGTATGAGAACTATTCACACATGCAAACAGACACAGAACATACATTGTTTGGCTTCCTTGTGACCAGCACCTTTTAGTAAAAATATGCATCTAATCAATTTATTGGTAGTAGGCAAAGAACATAAAACATCAAAACATCTTGTTTGAAACAACAACGAAAATATTCCTACCTGTTCTGGGGGCATTTCACCAAATAATGTCTCACTGTGGAAGGAAAAAGAATAACAGTTGGTAAATACAGGCCGGTGTGACATTACCTCAAAGGCAGTGTCCCAGATCTTGCTCAGGTTTGGGGGCTGCACCATCCAACTCTCAGGGCTTCTGGCCTACAAGTTTTGTGGGGAAGACATAGCAAAAACATCAGACGGCACCCCACTGACTTAATATTACTTCAGTTATAGACTGGGCCAGGTCTGAAGCCACATGCCCAGCCAATGTAACATACATCTTTGACCCAGACTAACTTGAGTTGCACTCTACTCTGAAGAGTCCTGGAGTCGTGAGGTCCCCCAATGTGTGAGCGCCACCTGAGTCACGACACCAGCCTTTGGGACCGTATGGGACAGGCTCTCTCCTTAGAGTCTGTTCCTTGTAAAACGGGCTCGCGTTTTCTGATGAATGCTCTTTATGGTCTCAAAAGAGCTTCTTAATCAGATGTGATGGTGCAACACTTGGAAGGCTGAGGCAGGAGGATCTCGAGATCAAGACTAGCTTTGGGCTCTATACTGTGACTCTGTTTCAAACAAACAACACAAAGCAGCAAATAGATACTTAAGAAAATAGTCCTGGAATAAAATATCTTTCCATAATAGTTGACCTTGAGGCAAATTTTATCTATACTGGAAAAATAAGAATATTTGAACACCTAAACCAGAATGTGTCTAATCCAAGACTTGAAGTTAAGGTCACCCCAGCAGAACAGACAGTGGGATCTTGAGATGTGTGCTAAATGTTTATATGGCCACCTCCAGCGAACCCTACCCTCTTCCTTCTGTTCACACCTATGTATAACACTTTCAACCTCATGCTAACTAGACCTCGGCCACAGGACTTGCTTGGATCTGAGAAACATGAGTCAATGTGCCACAAGCAGGGGCATAAAAAGAGCTATGTCTGAGGCTTGTGACAGGTGACTCCTTTGCTGTCAATTTGTCTGTGGGCCCAGTGGAAGACGAATCCCCACAGAGAAGGTGGTTAAGCATTGTGGCTGAGGTCCCAGAACAGCCGGCCTAAATTGATCCGCCACCAGACTGCACGACCGAGTGACTCTAGCTGAGAACAGCAGCAGAATTGCTTGGCTGAGCTCAGCCCCTACTGCTGACCTGTGGACACTGAACTGTCAGCACTGGACAGCTAAGAAAACATATAAACCAGCCCCATGCTAAAACCTAAACCTTTCCTGCATTCTATTTACTGAACACCTACTGTAGGCTAGGCAGTCTACAGATACAGCAGTAGCAACCGTAGTATATATGGGACGATTCGTAATTATGACAGTACTGTAAACTTCATATGGGTCAACAGACTCTAGTATTTGATTTGTACATCCTAGGACCTTCTCAGAACAGTTTACAGGAATTAATATCTGGGTTCGCTTGCAATGCGCCTGAGGTCTGACTATATTCCTTTTCTTCTCTGTCAGTATGATTCTCTTCTAAAATCGCCTTTTGTACTTCACAGAGCCAACACGTGCTATCTACACATCGAGACTTAAACCATAGTGACTTGTCCTAGGGAGCAGCACACATGAGCTGACACAAAGCATTAGTGTCCACTGAGATGTCCAACGTCTCACAGCTTAATAGGTAAAACTCATGAGGATAAGATTCCAACACTTTGCTTGTAAGAATTGAATAATGACCTAATCCAGGTGTCAAACGGCAGCATATTAAACTGCGTCTTTGAGGATAGATCTTTATTTAACTCTTAACATCTATAATTTAAAAGCTGTACGTGGTATTGGGTAGCATAAGAAAACTCCATCTATTCTTGCCTTCTTTTGTATTAGAGGTGAAATTCCCAAGCTCACATCTATTAACAAAACAGAAATGGGATTGATGGCCTAAGCAAATTCTGAGTTCTCATCTTCTCATCTACATGTAAGGATACATAATGTAAAAGCGAAAATCTATATCAATAGATGTGCACTTCCAATAAAATCTTACTTTATGCATATCAATTATTTAATCTAAATAAATGATCTCTGTATGGTATTGTTCATTTTATAGTAATCTTTCAAAATGCTGTTAATTGTGACATCTTGATGATTTGATGTTCTAACACTATTTTAACACTTAGACACAGGGGAATGGAGACGCTATGGACTCGAGTTGGTGTGTACGTAACACATGCGTGCAGGTAAGCACAATTGTCACTCAAGGCAACAGTTGTGTGAAATTAGGATAAAATTCTGTAGGATAAGTGGGTAAGAGAAAGGAGAAGGAAGAGGACAGAATAACATTCCTAATGGCTGAGGCTCCCTTACCCCAACCCCATGGTGTGCTTACAATTCCCGGGGACTGTGCTCAAACCCAAGAATACAAAAGGGCATGTAGTCATTTTAAGGAACCGACTTCTGCAGTGCTCTGGAAAAGTACTTCCTTTTACAGTTTACATTTGTAAAGAAAAAATCGAGGTGACAACAACACATAAAATAAAAGACCAAGGTGACAGGGTTTGTGAAAAAGTATTTTAAGAATTATATAGGCAAAGAATGTTCAAAGCCCACAACACTGTCCTCCAATTAGAACTTTCCAATAACCTTTTAAAGCATTGCTCCTAGGTGGTAATGAGAGGCACTAAAGCACAGAGAGGTTAGTGTACTCATCTATAACCACACAGCAGGTGCTATGGACTAAGCTGTGTTCCCTCCAAAATTCCTGCGTTGAAAACCCAATCTCTAACACTTTGCAATAAGACTGTAATTGGACATATAATCTTAGAAAGTATTTAGTTAAAATGAGCCCATTAAAGTGAGCTCTAATTTAACAGGGCCAGTTTCTGTATAACAAAGGGGACCAGTCCACAAATGCAAACAGGAAACCAGATCACCAAAAGGAAAGATGCCATCTACAAGACAAGGTGGGAACCCACAGGATAAACCAACCCTGATGTTACAGCACCTCTATCTCAAACCTCCAGTGCCTGTGACAGTGAGGCCAATTGTTCCAATCTGTCCTGTGTTACGGCCACCCAGGCACAAGTGCTTCTGGGTCACCCCAGCAGAGTGACCTGACTCAGAGCCCTTAATGTCTACTCTATGCCATTCTCAGAGAAACCGAGAGCTGCTGTCACCCACACATAGACATTGAGTCTCCCAGAGCCTATGTACACTGTGCTGCTGCAGAAGCTGGCAGAGCAGGGTTGAGACCCAACAGAATACCAGGAACTTCCCTAAGTTTGTCGAGGTGCAATCCAGGTTCATGGAGAGGAACAGAAATAAGGAGACCATAATTCAGGGTGGGGGACTGGCTATGAAGAGTCACTGGCCTGGTAGGACATGCCAGTAATATGTTTTAGCAGGTGACTATGAGGTTTGGACCCAGTGAATGCAGGGCCAATACTCCCACTGAGGAAGAGAGACCATGCAGGCCCACAGGTAGCTCTGGCTATTGTAAACTTCTGAGAAATGCATGCTCCCAGTCTCCAATCACTAGGTACAGCAACATGCCGATCACTTCTGAGTGGCCCCTGCCTGACCTGGATTCTGTAGAGGCAGAGCCCACACAGCAATGATTCAAGAATGTGAGGGAGGCTTCCCGGTGAGACAGGGTCATCCTAATTATGGTGCTAGCTCTTGGGGTTAGGAGTCCAGGAGGAGAAGAAGCCCATCAGGGGTGACTGATGGGATAGCCCTCCATTCCTGCCTTCCAGGGCCTAGTGTGTAGTATTGGTCCTCAGAGATAAAAACACAAGACACACGGTCTTGTTCTGAGTTATCGTTGACGGGTCTGGAAGGAAGGCGAGTACTTCTCAGCCCTGCTGACAAACTCCAGCCCTAGACTCTTGCTCCTGCCCACCCTTATCCTCATTCTCAGGTAAAAGCTATCGCCCAGGCCTCCAAAAGTATGTCGGGTCTGCAAGGCTGTAACTTCCCCAGCTGGGCCTATCACTATTACTGTTTCTACTAGGAGTGGGAAGTCAAGCTGAAGAAACCACACCCCCACCTCAGCAGCTCCACTGAAGTGCTGGGAGTCTAGAGTGTGGCTGATCTCTGTCTTTTTCTCTTTCTTTGTCTCTCTCTGTATTTCTCTCTCTGTCTCTGTGTCTCTCTCTGTCTCTGTGTTTCTCTCTGTCTCTGTCTCTTTTGTCTTTCTGTCTCTGTTTCTCTGTCTCCCTCACACACACACACACACACACACACACACACACACACACACACACACACACACACGTCTCCTCTGCACTTACTGTGGTCTCCCAGGAGTTTCTGAGTCCCTTGTTAGGCCTGTGGATGTTTTGACTCAGTCACAAGAGCTCCTCTCTCACTGCAGCAGTCCCAGAGCAAGGTCTCCATAGCATCCAGGATCCTGTTTGTAGAGAGCTTTCTCTACCTACTCAAGTTCCCAGGTCATGGAGCCACACAGCCTGGGAAAACGCTGCCTGACTTCTGGGCTCAGTCCACGGCCCTGCCTACATTTCCTAGGAGTCAGGGCAAAAGTGCACCCCGTCCCTGTGCATAACACTGTCTGTTCATCATGTAGAAGCCAAGAGTTCCTGCTCCAGGAAGCAGACCTGCTCAGACAACCCCTTCAGGCCAACACATTCATTAGGATGGTGTTACCCATTTCTGTCACACGGGGGAAGCAGAAATTTGGTAACAGGAACCACTTAACAGCCACACTTAGCCAATGAAAACCACCATATATAATGTTCCCTGTCTGTTGTATTCTGTCCTGTTCTGGTCAGCAGCCCCAAGTGGCCATGACACCATCAAAATCGAACAAGCCCTAAGGTGTGCAGTCACAGCAGGCTTCACAGCTCACTGGCTTCTTCTGGGCTCTTGCCTCCCTTTCTGCTTCCAAGAAGCCATGGGATGAAGTGTGTTGTGGTGTAATATAAAAGGCGTTTCTTTTATCCCGAACTAGTACTGGCACAGTAGGGCCACACGGCATCTGTGAGATACTTTCATCTCAGTCAGCAAAGCGTCTCACCCACTAAGCTCCATCCCATATCACACTGATGATGGCTACTCTCTGAGCTCGGCAGCAATCTCTCCACCCATCTAGTTCCCAAGGCAGGTTGCCACCATGCCAGACACTCACATCCCAATTCTGTGGCGGCCCGGTGTGTCCAGCTACCACACGATCTCTTGAACTCAATTAAATCACCACATGAAAGAACACACAACACAATAACCTCTGATCCAATTGACAAGATATAACTGACCATCTAAACAGCACAAAAGCCTGTACACATCCATCCCTTAAGAATAGTCATAACAACCTGTAAACGTGCAGAGAGAAATCTTAACATCTGCCTCCATGTTCTTTCTGCTGCTCCCCTCTTCTTGCTCCAGTCTCCTCCTCCCTCTAAAACTTTTCTCCCATCCATCCTTCCTTCTCATCCAAGGACAGACCTCATTTTATCCTGTACCTGCCTTCATCTGCATAATGACATCAACCTAAACTTCGCTTTCCTTTGATATATAAGCTGAGTACTACTATTTATCATTTTGCAATTTAAACACATAAATACCCCTAACACCCAGTCCAACATTTTATCAGTTAACCAGAATATTTAGTTATCTATTTCAGTTTAAGAAAGGCTTAAAATCTATGTTATATCCTGGCTAGCTCGTATGCTATCTGATAACTATTTAATTAAATATTGCATTTTCAAAGTTAAACAGCCTGAGTAGGTTATGAGACTATAATCAGTCTTCAACCCCATCAGAAATCTGAGAGTGACCAAATACCAAGTATCTATAAACATAGGAAGCCTAACTGAGACAGGTTGTAGAGACAAATCTCCACTAGCAGGAGTGTTCTGCTCAGGGCATGCTCGCTGACGTGAGGTCCTGCGTCCCTGAGGGCCAAAGCTATGGGGACTAAGTGACCGGAAACTAAAAGCTCCTAATCTGTGAGGCAAAAGAGACTGTTCCTCCCTTAAGCTGATTTCCTCTGGGATCTTTTCACATTCATGGAAGGCTAACAGGATGCCTCTTCTGCCCACATCCAAGACTAGGACTTGAATCTATTCTTCAAGTCCAAGACTCTTTCAAGGAACCTACTAGAAGACTCACAAGACTCACAAAGGGAAGATGGCCTCTCTTCCACCATTCTTAGTGGGCTTGTC